>NW_024870507.1:0-82618 GCF_013358625.1 Macadamia integrifolia | reverse complement strand
TCAGTAAGTAGAAAGATGGACCACACAGCAGTCCACACATCACAACACATCATATGCTCTACATGCCATGCAAGTCATTTTAAATCACATACACCTAAGCAACATTACTAAGTCTTTGGTTTTAGTGCTACTACAACCACAGTGCGCGTATACTCCGGGTACGAGCCGCGAACTCCCTCCCGCGATACGCCCATAGGGCTGTCGGAGAAGGCCCACCGTGAGTACTCGAAAAAGTAAAGACAATGCCGTCCACCGGCTCTCAACAGAAATGTAAATGACTAAAAATAAAGGTGCTGACTTCAGCAATTTAAAAGCAGTATGATTGGCCCTCTTGAATGTACCACCGGGGTTGCCGACTGTCCTACATGACTCGTCGGGCGTAATGCCTAACCGCCACAGTGTCTGACAACCGCGACCCCTGCTTCCCCCAAATGGTAACCCAACACCTTAATCCCTGTTGGGAAGGGTCGTAGCACGGGATGGTGAAAATCCTAATACCGCATGCTCCTATATGACAATAGTACGATTGCATAGTGCCACCGTGTCCCATTCCACGGGCCACCAATGCATCCATTTCCAAGCTGACTACGGCATCTAGTCTATCAATGCATTATGCACCATGATGTCCACATTCAACATATAAACATCTCATTCAATTGGCATTTGAAAAGTAAACATAGCACATATGCGCATCAATGTGTGGAATGACTAATCTACATAGCATATTCATGATGACATGACTAGATTAGATATATTTAATGAATGCCAAACAATGCCTTGAAACAAGGCCAAACGTCCTCTCCCCACTTACTTGTAGCGTACGAGGATTCCCGTTCGGTACGGGTGAGATCCGGAGCGAATCGGGTAGGATTTGGTGAACCTAACATAATTGAGCGGGGTTAGTACTTCACCATTTTAGAATCAAAATTAATGAAATCCGATGTGAAAATCGTGTTTAGAACGTCAAAATAAGGTCACAGGTCCGATTTGGGTTCGATCGGACATAAGGATCACCTTCTGGCCACATAGGTGAGTCAGACAGGTGGGCTGTCTACCCACTGGTCCTACCCGTCGGTCCGGGTAGGGCCCGCCGGTTGTACCCGCTGGTCCTACCCGCTGGTTGGGCCAGAAGGCCCCTGCCCTCTCAGGTGGGTGCCACAGGCGGGTAGGGGCCCGCCAGTTGTACCCACCGGTGCTACCCACCGGTCTTGGCGGAAAAGACACTGTTTCTTCCCCATTTTCTCCATTCTTTGGGGAATCAAATGGGGCTTTTCCCCACCCATTCTTCACACCTTCAAGGTCCTATAGGATGGTTCTAACCTAGATCTAGGTTAGATTCAAGTGAGGGAAAACCATCTTACCTTCTTTGCTCAAGAACAACTTCAAACCCTCCAAATCACTTCAAACTCACAATGCTTCTTCTACCTTGTCAATATCTCTTCAAATCCTTCAAGATCAACACATAAATCATCTATTAAACCTTAGATTCATCATTTCAAAGGGTATTTACCAGATCTCAAGAAACCATACTCGAATCAAGGGTTTAAAGCTTGGATATGGTGAATGTTCACAAAACCCAACTTTGCTTACCTCTAACTGTAGATCTAGAGTTGAAGATCACTCTCCCGGCGCCGGAATGGAAAGATCAAGCTTTGGCGCCGCTGAAATCCTTCCTTTCTTCCTCTTCCTTCTCTTCCCTTCTTCTTCCCTTTCTTTTCTCTCTCCTCTTTACCTTCCTCACCAACGTACGGGGGTAATAAATGGAAAGAAGAGAAAATCATAAAGCTTTATATACAATTCCTAATTAAGTGAATAGTGCACATGGATGGGTCACTCAGGTGGGTGCACCCACTTGTCCTACCCACCTGAGGACTGAAACTTGGGATTTTGATCGAGGCGCGAACCCCACCCCCGGCATATGATGTAGCATACGTATATACCTTAAAATACGGCTACAATACCTGCTTTATTCGTACACAGCCTTATGGTAGGTGCATGTACACAGCTTGGGCACTCCCGTCTCTTCTGGCACTGGCTCGGACTTGTCGGGCCAGCCGGTGTTTAAGGTCACCCGTGCCATCATAGCCCATAAGGAACCCGCTCTAATTTCCTCTGGCTCGGTTCCTGCATGGTTAAACCGGTTCAACCACGAAATCAGACCGGGTTTAAGAAGCGGGGTATTACAATACCAGCTGATTAATCTTGTGCTCTCAGAAGCCGAATTTTCTGAGGGGTGAAGATCAATGGAGATTACTCAATCCTTTTTCTATGAAGTCTATCTTTTTGAGCCTATTGAGGGATGCCATCCCGGTACCTCGGTCACATCTTTCACCGCCTTCACGAGCCTTCCCATTGCAATTGGTTCCAGCATAGTACATACAAACCATCATCCTTAGTACTCTCCTCTATTTTGTATACACACTTCTTCCTCTAAAAGGATGGGGCTTGAGCTCATGCAACTCTCGAGCTCTTGGCTCTTATAAGAGAGAGCAAATAAAGCCTTTCAAATCAATGGGAAGTGGCGGACTCTAGGTGAGCCTTATCTTCTTCTCCCATTCTCTCTTCATGAGAACTTAAGGACTTGGTGCCTCCTTCGATTGGATCATTGTTGTAGGATTTCCAAAGGAAGACCCAGTCTCAATCAGTTCAATTTCTACTATCCCAGTGATGCAATTGTCTTAGTCACCTTCTTTGACTAGAATTTTTTGTTGTTCCACTTCATAAGTCACCCAATCGAACTCGTCTTGGAAGAAAATTTTGAGTCCTGGTTGCATCTTGGTGGAGGTTTCATCAAACCACAGCTCTACATTTCCACAAAAGGGTAAATCCTCTCCTTTTACAAAGTATCCATTGAGAGTAGGGTAGTAAGTTTCAAAGATCTTCCTAGTCATCCTCAGCACTTTCTACCCTTTGATAGTTGGAGGTGTGTACCCAAGACCATTCTTTCCTTTGTTCACCGCCAAACTAGGCTGCTTTGGAACTCCTTGGTGATATTTTTCCAGTCCCATGCCAGGAAAATACTACATGTTCTTCATCATTTGATTCACTGGTAGACTCCAGATGGCTTCATAGTTGGCCGGGATTTTCTCCTTTGGAGCTTCTTTGGCAATGGCTGCGCAAGTGGTGTCTATTTCAAAACCACTCAATTGCACCTCTTAGTCTTGTTCTTCCCCATTTTCAATGTTGGCCAGAGTGTTAACCACTTTAGGATCTTCCACCACTAAGACCACCTTCCCCTCATGAATGAACTTCATTTTTTTATGGAGATTAGAGGACACTGCCTTCGCAGGATGCAACCAAGGCCTTCCCAAGAGCATGTTAAAATCTGCCAGTATATCAATGACATGGAAATCATACTTCCCCGGGCCAAAATTTATAGCAAGGGTAATGATGCCAAGGATCATCCTCTTGGTATTATCATATGCCCTTATGGTTTAGGTGGTTGGCATCATTTCTTCCAAGTTAATGTCGATACTCTTTGCTGATCTTATTTGTAGCACATTCAAAGTGGACCAATTGTCAACAAGAACCTGAGGAACTACTTTGTCAAGGTATTCAACTGTAATATGGGGAGCCCGATTGTGTTAGGTTTCCTTAGGAAGCTTAAAATATAAGAACATCAGAGACTGTACTGCACATGTTACTCCTACTATTTGTGCGAGGTGCGTCAGATTTATCTCCATCGGCACTTGCACATTAGGGAGAGACCTCAAGACTGCTTCACGGTGTGAAGGGGAAGCCATCAACAATCCCCAAATGGAGATGTTTGCTGAGACTTCTTGAGTTGAGCCAAGACTGGCTTCTCTGGCTCTTTCTTCACGTTGCTAGTTCCGGCGTCATTAGCCCTTGGCTGCTTTACTGCTAGAGCCTTGCCCTTGTAGTCTTTCCCACTTCTAGTTTCCATTACGTTGGTTGGTTTGTTCACAATAATCTCAGTCATCATCACTATTGGTTAGGGTGATTATCCCTACTATAGAATCATCTTCTTCTAATTCTCCTTCCCTACTTAGGGTGGGAAGTTGAGGATCTCCACAAATATCCACTGCCCTAGCTCATAGCTTCTTGACTGCATTGGAAATCTGTTGGAATGCAGTGTCTACTGCCTCTATGATTGTGTCATCTAGTCCTATTTCCTCCAGATCATCCAATTGCTCCGGTAGTAAAGATCACTGATTGTTACTTCCCCTAACATTTTGTCATCTTCTATCCTTTCTTATATTGACAATATGTTGGAATACACTTCACATAGTTTTTCTTCCAACTCGATTGTTGAGTACTGTTCGTCCAAATAAACTTGCGTCGACTCTCCAGATTCCCCCTCATTTTCTGAATCTGATGTAGAATCATCTCCCTCTATGCATAGGGAAGGGTAAATGCCACCTGTTGGATCAGCTATCAGGTCATCATTGCCAATGGCATAGACTGAGAAACATGTCAGATGTTCTGGTGAGTAATATTTTGACTCATCATTATAATCATTGTACCAAGGCCCTTGGTAGTCATCCCAGTCTGAATACCCATCATCCTCTCAAGAATTAGAGTCATCTCCTTCCTTCTCATCTTCATTTTCATCCTCATCATCATCGTCATCATCCTCTTCTTTACTGATTTCACTCCCACTTGATTCTTCATCAGATTCATCAGGACCATCAAATTCTCTAGCATCCAAATGCTCGTAGTATACAGAGTGTATGGACTGGAAGATTTCCATAGGGTTGGTCCTATTATAACTAGCTCAAAGTTGGACCAATCCTGACTCATCATCCTCTATGTCACTCCCTATATGGATGAAGAAAGTGTACTCTTTGATCTGCTCCCCAATGGCAATATGGTTACTGCTCTGAGACGATTAGCTGTAATCTCTTCAATTACCTTTGGATTGTCTTCTGAAGTTACAACAAGCTGAATTAGAGAAGTGGGATCACTCTTCTGGTCTTCCCCTAATGCATTTACTGACCCTATTGATGAAGTTATCTTTGGGGAATCTAGTAGTGCAAGCATATCCTTCCAATCGTACCCGTCCTTCCATCGTTCTTTTGTACACTGAACCATGAGAATGGGATTGGTATAAGGGTGATAAGGGATATGAAGTGGGATGGTATGAAGATGATGTAATATGAGAGGTAGGGTATAAAGATTGGGGGTGATAGGATGAAGAGGTTCCTCCACTTTGATGGTGGGAGAAAGGTTGATGATATGGCAGAGGCTAATAATATGGTGGAGGCTAGTAATGCGGTGCGGTGATTCTTCTGATGAGGAGGGATGGACAGGGGGCACTCGATCTTCTGACTCTTCCTCTGATGATTCTCTTATTCTGGGGGTTCTTATGATTCAGCCCTTTGACTCATGACTCTTTTGTAAGCACGAGCATTCATATGATTCTTCGGAGCTCTTGGTATAATGAGTTGAGTGGGGTCACACTCCGTAGTTTCTTCATCCAGATTGTTCACATGATCAAGGAGTTAATTGATATTGACATTGGGAGGCTACTTGATCTTGACCTCAGTAGTTCCATTGTCTACCAAGTCCTGAATTGCATGCTGTAAACCGAAACATCTTTCAGTAGTATGCCCCTTCTGAGTGTGGTAGGAACAATACTCATGATCCCTATGCCAAGCTAGAGGAGGGTTGCTGATCACTCTTGAAGCCATTGTCCCTAGCAATCCATACTTCTTTAACTTCTTATATGCAGATGTTATGGGCATTCCTAGATCAGAAAATTATGTTCTTGGGCGAGGAACCTTTTGGGCGGGTGCATTTGCTTGTATTATGAAGGGTTGTGAAGAAGTGGCTGGTGATACTGACTACTGAATTGCACTCACCATATTAGTTTCTGGACCCTTTTCCTATTCGACTCGGGTGTTTTTGCTTACATCTTGGGAGGATCCTTGATACTAGGTCTCTCTCAGAATTCTATTCTTCACCCATGTGTCAGTGGCTATCAAGGCATCAAAAGTTTATAAATGCTTAGAGTAAATAAAATCATAATAGGGTTTTAACAAGTTCTCTATTAACATCTCTACCTACTCTACTTCTGAAGGCCTATCTGCCATCTTGGTGGCCTTGTCTCTGAATCTCATCAAGAAGGTAGTGAATCCTTCCTTAGACTGCTGCCTCAACATCTCAAGCTCCCGCCATTTCACATCCACCTCAGTATTGTAGGAGTACTATTTGGTGAAGGCCTTCACCACCATCACCCAATTCTGAGTTTGTAATGACTCCAATTGTGTGAGCCACCTCAGTGCTGGTCCCAATAGGGTTAACATGAAGGCTTGCCCATCTGGTTATCTGTAAGTTGCCATGACTTGGCTATGCTAAGGAAGACCTTAAAATGAACCTTGGGGTCTCCTAACCCATCAAATCTATTAGTCCACCACTTGAATTTTTCTGGAATTCTTACTCCAGAGAAGAAACTCATTTCCTAAGAATCCACTACTTGGCCTTCTAAGCCTTTTCTTGCTCAAATCATGTTCTCCAACTTCTCTAACTGCTCTCTGAGCTTCCTTTCTTTCTTCATCTCCAGAGGCTCAAAGCGGACGTGTGCTAGAAATTCCTCTTCTTCATCTTTGATCACTACCCTAGGAGGGACCCTAGAATAGGCCCCTCATTAACCATTCAGACGGGTAGGTGAAGATGCTCTCTGACCAGTTGGTCGGGCATGCTCTGGTTCCCCTGAGTCAACTCAGGAAGCATTTTCACGATGACCTATAGCTCTATTCTGGTCTACATCTCCTATTGTCGGTGTCAGCTCATTCCATGGATCAGCTCTGGGAGGGTTCTGAAGTGTATACAGTATCTGAGCTATCCCACTTTTGACTTCAGCCATCTCTGTCTGCAAAGTCTGGACAGGATGGACCTAGGCCCATTTGGGTGTTTCCATGTTGGGTGGATCCATGCTTACGGGGCTGTAATCACCTGGTAGTAGACAATCTCAGAGACATGATGGAGGTGATTCTAGACTTAGGCGAGTCAACCGATTACCTTAACGAGTCCAAAGGGACCGCGGTGAATACTTGAGATGTGGAATTATGCCCGGACCAAAAGTGGTTTATTTTAGGATTCTTGAATTCCCAACCCCTTGTTCACACAATCATTAAATTAATAACCAATGACTCATCCAAAGTCAGTCCGCTAAATGGTAGGGGGTGGATAGGGTTTGATGCCCCTGGTCCACCCAATGTCATAAAGGGGAAGTTCATACAAATGGCTTGTTGAGAATATTCCCATAAGACATTCCCTGTAATAAAGTCATGCTTTCTTTACTCTTTTTCTCACTAGGTGTCCTTCCTCCTAATTTTCTCGGGACTTCTCGGGACTTGACGTGACTCTGACTGGATTGCCCCTGAGTCACGTATCTAGACTTTTTCCTTAAGGAGGAGGGACACCTTTTTATCCAAAACCCACTTTAGGAAAGAAATTCTTTACGACAAGAATATAGTATAGGAATATTCCTTTTCAAGACCACAAACAAGTTCTACAGTTAGCTTGTGGTGCTTCTAGCTTCTTCATCTATTTTCTACATGATGCGAGCATGCGGTGGATGCAATAGGACCGAAAAGGCTTCCTTGACAGGATCTATATACGCAAGGTATGTGATCCTTTTGATATACCCATAGGTACGAGATCAAGGGGTGACTTCCTTGCCCATTACTCGTGACTACACACGTTGTTAAGCAATTGGCCATGGAGTGGTGGAACCGTGAGTGATTGTGTGCAAAAGTGTAATGCAGGGTAACCATCATTCGATCTCAGAATGCCGTAAAGTGCTCGGGCCTCCCCGAGGGTGCTGGCACAAATACAACATCCTCACTATTTGACGATACCTTTCATTCTTGTACAGGAAGCAGGTATCATTTGCTCTCAGAGTACTCTCCATGACATGCACTGACCTCCCCGAGGGTGCGGGCATGACAAGGAGTCACTCGCCAAATGATTTCACTTCGAGCATGATAAATGATTCAATTAGTGAATATAATTACAAATATGGGATTAGCCAAACATGTTTTCAGACAAATGTGGTGGAAAATGTTCTTGCATTTAATGGTAGCATCTAGTATCAGAAGCTTGACATTTAGTCCCCAGTGGAGTCACCACTGTGAGGGTTGTGGCCAGAGAAATGGACTATGCATCTTCCCTATCCTCTCTCCTCTCTCTTTCTTCACTTTTATGTGAGGGGAGGGGTTTGAGTCGTGTGTGCTTTGCTTGCAGGCACCGCACCACCGTATCGCCATGTGGAGATACATGGAGTCTTATTTCTCAAGAGTGTGAAATTCATCATTTGAGATGGGGGTTTTGATGATGGTCTAATTAGGGGATCGGGATCATGCAAATGGGGTTTGGAGTTGCCACCTAGGGTTATGGGCTGTGGACCCGGAGGTGGGCCTGATTCCTGAGAAAAGGGCCTAAAATTTTATCTGGTCCAGAGATTTAGGGTAAGTGTCAAGTTACAAAGTTGGGAGAATGTTAAGAGCCCAATCTTCCCGGTTCAACTGGTCTTCTTGCTAGATGCTTGAGAATGAACATTTTCCATAATTATTACTACTCCACATGTATGGCTAGGTTATCACCAATATATACATTAATTGAATTCAAACTAACATTATGATGAGTTGGTTGAGAAATTGTACCTGAACTTAACCCTTGTTTCGGGTCAAGAGGGGTGGGCCCCTGACTAGTACCGGTTTGGACTGTCTTTTGGATTCTGCTGGCTCAGGGGTAGAAGGTCTTGACCTCCAATTTCCTTTATTGGGAGATGCTGATTATGATGGTATTTGGATAGCGTTCTGGCTAGGAATGGTTACTTTTGGATTAGAATTCGGACAGAGCTTTAGCTGGGGAAGGCTATTTCTGGATTTGGATTCGGACATAGCTTTGGCTAGGGAAGGCTATTTCTAGGCTTGGGGTAAGGTAGCCCTCCAGCAGAGCTTCGGCTAGGGAAGGCTATTTTCCAGATTTGGATTCAGATAGAGCTTCGGCTAGGATAGGCTATTTTTGGGCTTGGGATGAGGTGGTACTCCGGCAGAGCTTCCACTGGGGATAGACTAAGGGAGGGTTAGGCTGAGGTGGCACTTCGGTAGAGCTTCCACTGGGAATGGCTATTTCTGGAAAGATTCTAGGGACACTTGAATAGGGTTTGGCTAGGAACTGTTATTTTTGGAAAGAATGGATTGACCTAAAAATGGATTGAAGATCTCCAAAGCCCCAAAGAACACTTTGAAGATCTGAACAGAGTTTCGGATCTTGACAAAGATCTCTCCATAGACTCGAAGAATGGTTTCTACTTTGGGTAAAACTCAAGAACACTCAAAGGAGGGGGTTGAAGAACATACTACTTTTGGAAAAAATTAGATCAGACTAAGAACTTGGATTGAAGATCTTCAAAGTCCCAAAGAACACTTTGAAGATCTGAATAAGATTTCAGATCTTGATGAAGATCGCTCTGAAGACCCGAAGAAAATCAAGAGGGGGAGGGGAGGAGAGTTTCACTATAAGGGAGTGAGGTGGGGTTTTGGTGTCTTCTAAATCTAAAGGAGGGGAGGTATTTATGGTTTTTTTTTGGCCAATGGGAGAGGGGGAGCCTCTTTATCCAATGGACAAAAGGGTGAGGTTTTGCTTAAGGTGGGGGATAGGGCTTTCGTCTAATGGGTAAAGAGAGAGGGTTGGACAGAAATAGGTGGGGAGGGTTTTTGTCCAATGGGTAAAGAGGGGGGTTGTTTGGGAGAGAGAATTACTAGCAAAAAAAGGTCTTTTGGCTTTGAGTGGCTAAAGAGGGGATTTCTTCACCCCCTGGGTTAGGGGAATACCAATCCCGACCATTGACGACGGTGCACGAGACCAGCCGAAGTGCCAAGGTATGGTTAGTTTAGGTAGGTAATGGGGGTGACATCATGGATGCGCGTTGGATGAAGCACGGGTAATGGTTGAGTGGGTGTGGGCATGGGCAGTGAGCTTGTGCATGCATGGGCAGCAACCAGTGCATGCAAGTGTGTGGGCTAGCCTGCTGGCCAACACACATGCAACAAGGCAGTGGGCAAGGCACGTGTGGGCAGGGCCCAGTAGGCCAATGGGCAAGGCAGCCAGGTGGGGCACAGGCCAATAGGCCAATGGGCAAGCCAACTGGGAGGGGCTGTGAGCCTATGCCCGCGGGGGTTGCAGGCCAGCAAGCTAATGACGAGGCAGCTGGGCGGGGCCGTGGGCCTGTACCAGCAAGGCAAGTGTGGGTGACATGGCCATAGGTAGCATGTGCTACAACCTATGGGCAACATCACTGAGCCATTGCCATGGGCAGTAGCCATGGGTTGTGACCATAGGTAGCGAGCAGACACTACAGCCATAGGCAGCAAGCACACTAACCTGATTTTTCCGTTGGTCCAATTTTGACGTGCCATATATTTTTAGAATAGTATTCTGGAGCACTATCCATCCGTTCGATCATCCTTACCAGATTCCTCCGTATATAAAAAGTCAAAATTGGACCCTCTTCCCTCCAGTGTGGGGTTTCTAGGGTTTTAGGTCCGGGAGTGTTTCTTGTTTATCTAGGTAGGTAAGGGATGAAATTTAGGGTGTTTGGGATAGGTAGGGGATTTTTCCAATTTTCTAGCGAGACTGTCCATATGCGAGGCATACGTGTAGGAAAGTGTATTTTTTCAGAGATGATTACGGGAGACTCGTCAGTCCAATTTTAAGGTGTCATATACTGTCAAAATCATGTTTCTGTGCACTATCCTTATGTATAGTCATCTTAACCACATTCCTTCATATATAAAAATTCAAAATTAGACCTTCCTCTCTCCCGTTCGGGGATTTCTAGGGTTTTGGGTAGGGGAATGTTTCCATCAGCATCTCTGTTGGTCGAAATCCGGAAGTTGCATACAAGATCCATATTTCATCATAGCTAGAGGAGGGTGACAAAAGTGGGTGTCTATAGGTTCATGAGGTATCCTTTGATCTTATCAAAAGCTTGTTGGCATTGGTCATTCCATTCTGTAGGTTGATCCTTCTTCAGCAGCTTGAAGATTGGCTTGCAAATCATAGTCAGCTAGGCTATAAATCTACTGATATATTGAATGTGACCCAAAAATTCTCGTATTTGCTTCTCAGTTTATAAGGTGTGGGCATTTCTTGAATTTCCTTGATCTTTATAGGGTCGACCTCAACGCCTCTTTCACTTACCAAGAAACCCAGCAATTTTCCCGTTGTTGCGCTAAATACACACTTTTGAGGATTCAACTTTAGCTGATAGTTTTTTATCCTTTCAAAGAATTGTCTTAGAGCAGGAATATGCCCCTGCCAATCTCTTGACTTTACTATCATGTCATCCACATAGACTTCCACATATTTGTTTTTCATGTCATGTAATATGGCTGTAGCTGCTCTCTAATAAGTTACCCCAGCATTCTTTATTCCAAAAGGCATCACCTTATAACAATAGGTTCCCCATGGAGTGGTAAAGGCTATCTTTTCACAATTCTCTGGGTGCTTGCTCACTTGATTGTATCCCAAGAATCCATCCATAAATGATAACAAGGTATGCCCTGCTATGTTGTCCACTAGTACATCAATATGGGGTAATGAGAAGTTATCTTTAAGGCTTACCTTGTTAAGATCTCAGAAGTCCATGCACATTTATACCTTGCCATCTTTCTTTTTTTGGCACTAGTACTATGTTGGCCAACCATTGGGGATACTTCACTACTTGGAGAAACCCTACATTCCACTATTTTACAACTTCTTCTCTGATCTTTTCACTACATTCTACCGCATTCTTTTGAGCTTCTGCTTGACATGCTTTGCCCCAGGGTAGGTCATCAAACAGTGTTGCACAATGTTGGGGTCTATACTAGGCATATCCTCATAAGACCAAGCAAAGACTTCAATAAACTCCTTCAGAAGACTAATCATTTGTTCTGCTTCTTCATCAACTAGGGTGGTACCTATTTTTACCTCTAGAAGGTATTGGTCACTTCCTAGATTAATAACCCGGAATCTTCGCGGATGGGTTGGGATTTCTTTTGTTTGCATTGTTTTATTAACTCTTGATATTTATTAAGATCATCATCAGAAAAAGGAGGCAAGTCATACTTAGAATCTAAAATTTCATTCATAAAAGGAGTAACAGACTTAACATACATGGACTCTGGACTTTCCTCGAGAGGGAAGGCCGACTCATTAGGCCAACTCATAATCATAAACAAAAGACCCAATAACTGACTCAACTACAGACTCGATAACTAATTTGATGCTTTTATCAGTGGTATTCAGGTTAGTTGACTCAGTAGCATGAGTAAACTTGAAGTTTTTCCCAAAGCTAGTCCAATTCAGGAGTGGGTCAGTAGCTTGATGGCTGAGCAGATGTGGCAGGGGGCCTTCTTCTTCTTCCAGAAAGGTTGCTGACATGGTTCTATTTGATAAGTGCTTGCTTCTTTACAAATACAAGCTGATCTACTTCATATTCTCTAAAGCCGAACTTCTTGAGGGGTGAGGATTGGTGGTACTACTCAATCCTCTTTCTATAAAGTCCAAATTTTCAAGCCTACTGATTGAGGCCATCCCTGCTCCTCGATCACATCTCTGACCATTATCATGGTTCTTCTCATTGTAGTTGATTCGGGCATAGTGCATGTAGACCATCATTCTGTGTGCTCTTCTTTGCTTTGCATATACACTCCTTCCTTGAAAGGGTCTGGGCTGGAGTTTTATGTAGCTCCTGAGCTTGTGGTTCTCACAAAAATGAATAGATGTGGTTCTCACAAAAATGAATAGATGTGGTTCTTCAGATTAGTGGGAAGTTGTAAACTCCAGATGAGTCCTACCTTCTTTCCCACTCTCTCTCCAAGAGAACTCAGGGGCTTGGTTCTTCTTTTGATCGCATCAGTGTTGTAGGGTTGTTAAAGGAGAACATATCTTCAATTAATGCTACTTCCACTATTCCAGTGATGCAGCTGTCATGTTCTCTTTCCTTGGCTTATTGTTGTTCTTTCTCTTGAGTCACCCAATCGAACTCATCTCAAAAGAACACCTTGAATCTTGGTTGCATCTTTGCGGCGGTTTCATCAAACCATGGCTCAACATTACCGTAAAAGGGGAAATCTTCTCCTTCCCTTACAAAATAACCATTAAAAGTGGGGTAGTATGAGGCAGATATTTTCCATGTCATTCTTAGTATTTTCTGCCCCTTGCCTACATTATTGTTTTTGGTCCGAGGATTGGAGTGTACCCTACACCGCTTCTTCCCTTGCTCACCACCAAAGTAGGTAGCCTTGAGATACCTTGATGATACTTCCCTAGTCTCTAGGAAAGTACTGCATGTTCTTCATCATTTTACTCACCGGTAGGCTCCAGATAGCTTCATAATCAGTAGGGATTTTTTCTTCTGGTGTTTCCTTGGCAATGGTCACACAAGTCACTTCTAACTCAAAACCACTAAGTCAGACTTTTATGGTCTTGTTCCTCTTCCTTTTCAACATTGGCTAAGGTGTTGACCACTTCGGTATCTCCAGTTATTGTAATCACTTTGCCCTCACTAATGAACTTCATTTTTTTATGGAGGCTAGAAGCTACAACCCTTGCATGATGCAGCCAAGGTATTCCTAGAGCATGTTGAAAGACGTTGGTATGTCAATGACTTGGAAATCAATGTCAAACTTCAATGGGCCAATTATCATGTTGAGGGTGAGGATTCCAAGGACTTCTCTTTTGGTATTATTATATACCCATATTGTCGGGTTTGACGGCCTCATCTCTTTCATATTGATGCCGATGCTCTTGGCTGACCTCAAAGGTAGAACATTTAAAGTGGACCCATAGTCAATGAGTACCTGAGGCACGATTTTGTCAATACATTCTATTGTGATGTGCAAAGCCCTGTTGTGCCCCGGCTCCATTGGGGAGTTCAGATTCTGAAAACATCAATGACTGCACCACATAAGTTGCCCTTGTGCGAGATGTGTTGGGTCTATCTCGATCGGCACTTGCACATTAGTGAGGGACTTTAAGACTACTTCACGATGTGAAGGGGAGGCCATCAATATCCTCAAATTGAGATATTGGCCTGGGCCTTCTTGAGCTGAGCCAATACTGTATTCTCCAATTCTTTCTTCAAACCACTTGTTCCTGCCTTATTAGTCCTTGATTGCCCTTATAGTCTTTTCTGCTTCGAGTCTCCATCACACTGACAGGTTTCTTTACAATAATCTCTGTGGGATAGAAATCCTCATCATCGCTGGTTGTTATGGTAATTATCCCTACCATAGGATCATCTTCTTCTTAAGATTCTCCTTCCCTACTTGGGGTGGGAAGTCGAGGTCCCCCGCAAATATCCAGAGCCCTAGCTTGCACTTTCTTGACTACATTAGAAAGGGGTGTAACTGTGTCTATCATTTCTACAATTGTGTCATATTCCCCTGCTTTCTCAAGGTTTCTCAATTACTCGATGTAGTAGTGTGCATTGATGGCCACTTCACCTAACATTTTATCAATTCATCGGCCTCGAGTTTTAGCTCAACCAAATGACTATAGGCACTACTCATGTGTTCTGCTATAGGATTTACTTCACCATCAAAAGTGATCTCATACCCTTCACTATCTTCTGAATCTGATGCTGGCTCATCTCCTTCCACGTGGATCATGAGTGCTGATTGGATAGCATCGATAGGGTCAATCATCGAGTCATCTTCACCGATTGCATACACAGAATACCCTCCAGGATATTCAGGTGAATAATACCTAGATTCATCATCTTCATTATTATCCCAAGGCCCGAGGTAGTCACTGTCATCCCAATCCTAGTACTCATTATCACTTTGAGAATCAGAGTAATTATTATCATCCCAGTCCTCATCTTCGTCCTCATCGTCATCCTCATCATCCTCTTCCTCACTAATATCCCCCTCACTTGGTTCTTTATCAGATTCCTCATGACCCTCGAATTCTCCTGCATCCAAATGTTCATAGTATTCAGAGAGTATGGACTAAAAGATTTCTATAGGGCCAGACTTGACCTCATTGGCTCGAAGCCAGATCATACTAGACTCATCATCTTCTATATCACCACCGATGTGGATTATGGAGGAGTGCTCTTTGATTTGTTCCCCTATTGCCAATGCCATTACTGCTCTGAGGAGGTCACCTGTGACTCCTTCAATTGCCTCTGGATTGTCCTCTTAAGGTAAGGTTGTCTGAATTAGAGAAGTGGGATCAACATCTTGATTTTCTCCTAAGACATTCACCGAACTTGTTGATGAGGTTATTTTTGGAGATTCTGGTAGTGTAAGCATATCTTTCCAATTGTATCCTCCTATCTATTATTCTCTCGAGTTATCCACTGAACCTTGGGAATGGGATTGGTATGAGGGTGGTGAGGGATATGAGGCGGGATGATATGAAGGTGTTGTGACATTAAAGATAGGGTATTATGATGAAGATAGGGGGTGATAAGATGAGGAAGTTCCTTCTCCTTGACGGTATGGTGAAGATTGGTGACATGGAGGAGGTTGGTGGTATGGCAAATGTTGATGGTGTGGTGAAGATTGGTAGTGTGGCAGAGGTTGAAGGTATGGTATAGTGGATCCCCTTATTGATGAGGAAGGAGGAATGGTGAATGCTTGATCTTCTGATTCCACTTTTGATGACTCTTCTCTTTTGGGAGTTCTCATGACTCTGGCCCTTTGATTCATGGCTTTCCTGTAAGTGCGAGCATTCATGTGATTCTTCTGATCTTGGGGTATGATGAGTTGAGTGGGATCACTCTATGTTGCCTTTTCACCTAGGTTATTCACATGATCATAGAACATGGGATGAGAAAAGTGCTTAACTGTCTGATACATATAAACAACCTTTCGTAAGGAGTTGCATTCCTTCTGACAAGCATCCTTAGCCAAACCACTAATGTGCCCTACTAATTCTGGAGGAAAGGACAATCTTTGCATAAGCAGGAACTTCTTTCTCCACTCAACATGCCTCTCCTCATGGTACTTCTTAGAATCTCTAATAAAATGGGTTGGATCGAAGAATTGAGGATCCTAATTTTTTCATTCATCCACCATTGCCAACATATTGATGGTTCCATTATTTGGGAGTGGATTGGTATTGACATTAGGAGATTGCTTGACCTTGACTTCAATAGTCCCATTGTCTACCAAATCCTGAATTGTGTACTGTAGACCCAAGCATCTCTCAGTGTTGTGCCCCTTCTGGGTGTGGTAAGCACAGTACTCATGGTCCCGAAAAAGAAACTCATTTCATCCGGTTGCCAGCAAGTTGCCATGATTTGATGATGCTGAGAAAGACTTTGAGATGAGCCTTGGGGTCTCCTAACCCATCAAATCTGTCAGTCTATCATTCAACTTCTCAGGAATCCTTGCCCCAAAAAGAAACTCATTACATTAGAATCCACCATTTAACTTTTCAAACTCTTTCTCATTCGAAGCATTTTTTCCAACTTTTCTAGCTGCTCTCTGACTTTTCTTTCCCTCTCTATCTCTGGAGGTTCCTTTTGGATGTGCTCTGCAAACTCCTCTTCCTCATCTTCAATCACTACTTTGGGTGCAGCAACTTGGGAATAGGTTACTCGTTGACCATTCGGACGGTTAGGTGAAACTCCTCATTAATGGATTAGCCTGACTTGCTCTGGTTATCATGAGTCAACTTGAGATGAAGTCCCCAGATGACTCGTAGGTCCATTCTGATCCAACTCTCCTATAGCTTGTGTTGGTTTAGCCTTGGAAGGGTTTTGGAGCATGTGTAATATCTGAGCTAAACACTCTTGACCTCTATCTAGAAGGTCTCTATGGGGTGGACCCATGCTTGTGCAAGTGATTTAGGGTTGTAATCACTTGGCAGTAGACAATCTTGGAGAGATGATAGAGGTGACACTAGACTTAAGCAAGTCAACTGATTACCCTGACATGTCCAAATGGACTATAGGGAGTCTTCCCAAACCTAGAATTGGACAACAGTGGTGAAAGCCTTCATTAAGCAATATTCTTACAACACCGAAGTGGATGTGAAATGATGGGAGCTTGAGACGTTGGGACAATAGCCCAGAGAAGGATTCACCACCTTCTTGATGTGGTTTAGGGATAAGGCTGCCAAGATGGCAGATCGGCCTTCAGAAGCAGAGTAGGTAGAAATGTTGATTGAAAACTTGACAAAGCCTTATTATCTGTAAACTTTTGATGTCTTGATAGCCACCGCTACACTTATGGAAAACAGAATCCTAAGGGAAGCTCAGTATCAAGGATCCTCCCATGATGCAGGCAAGAACACTAGAGTTGGACCAAAAAAGGGTCCTGAGACCAATATGGTAGGTGCAGTTCAATAGTCAATCTTTCCCATCACCTCTTCAAAACCATTTGTGATACAAGCAGATGCACCCTTCCAAAAGGCTCCTCATCTAAGAAGGAAATTTACTGATTTGGGAATGCCCATGATAGCAGTGTATGAAAAGTTTAAGAAACAAGGATTGCTAGGGATGGTGGCTCCAAGGGCAATAAGCTACCCTCCCCTAGTTTGGTATAGAGATCATGAATATTGTGCTTATCATACTCAGAAAGGGCATAACACTGAAAGATGCATAGGTCTCCAGCATGCAATCCAGGACTTGCTAGACAACAGGACCATTGAAGTCAAGGTGAAGCAATCTCCTAATGTCAATACTAATCCTCTCCCGGATCATGGAACCGTCAACGTGTTGGTAACAATTAGTGATTGGAAAAATTGGGATCCTAAGTTCTATGATTCAGCCCATTTTATTAGGGATGTTAAGAAATACCAAGAAGAGAGGCATGTTGAATGGCAAGAGAAATTCCAGCTTGTGCAAAGGTTGTCCCTTCCTCTAGAATTGGTAGGGTACATTTGTGAATTCGTTAAGGATGCTTGTCAAAAGGAGTGCGACTCCTTCCGAAGGGTTGTTCACATGTATCAGATGGATAAGAACTTTTAGTCTTCCCATGTTTTATGACCATGTGAACAATTTAGATGAAGAACCAATAAAGAGTGATCCTACTCAAATCATTGGACCCCAGGCTCAGAAGAATCACATGAAAGCCCATGCCTACAGGAGAGCTATGAGTCAAAAAGTTAGGGCTTATGAGAAAGCCATTCATCCTTCCTCATCAACAGAAGAATCCACCATAGCACATCTCCAACCTCCAGCATATCTCCAACCTTCACCATATTACCAACCTCCATCATATTACCAACCTCCATGATATTATCAACCTCCACCATATCATCAACCTTCACCACAATATCAAGGAGAAGGGACCTCATCATCTTATCACCCCCTATCTTTCCCACAATACCCCATTTCTTCTATCACATCACCTTCATACCAACCCGCCTCATATCCCTCATCACCCTCATACCAATCCCATTCTCAAGGATCAATGTATTACCTAAAGGAAGGATGGATGGATGGGTACAATTGGAAGGATATGCTGGTACTACCAGATTCCCCAAAGATGACCTCATTAACAAAATCAATGAATGCTTTAGGAGAAGGCTAGAATGGCAATCCCACTTCTCTAATTCAGCCCACTATATCTTCAAAGGATAATCCAAAAAACATTAAAGAAGTCACGAATGATCTCCTCAAACCAGTAATCGTATTGGTAGTTGTAGACACCCAATTTTGTCACCCTCCTCTGGCTATGATGAAATGCGGATCTTGGATGTGATTTCTGACTTCCGATCGACATAGATGATGATGGACTAAGAAAACCCAAAAACATACCCCACCTATCTAAAAACCATGGAAACCCCCACACAGGAGAGAAGAGGGTCCAAATTTGAATTTTTTATATACGAAGGAATCTGGTCAAGATGACCATACAGATAGATAGTACTTGAAAATATGACTTTGACGATATATGGCACATCAAAATCAGACTGTCGGATTTTTTGTAACAATCACTAGAAAATTCCACACTGGCCAGCAGACCAGCCCACAAGAATGCTGCGTGCTGGCTACTGCTAGCCTGCATGCTACATGCTAGCTGCTGCCCAGCTTATATGCACACGTGCCCACCAGCCATGCCCATGCCCCCATCAGCCTTGTGCGCATACCACCACTAGCCTTGCCTGCACCCCCACCAGCCATTCCCGTGTCCCCACCCTTGCCTGCTGCTGTCATCACCTATGCGCATGCTGCCCCCTGCGCCATGTGCCGCACACCCATACCATTGCCTGCATTCCATGTGCCACACACCCTTGGACCTAACATGCTGGCCAGCCATGGGCCATGTGCCGCACACCCCTGCCACTGCCCGTACACCCTTGTGCCTAGCCTGTGCACAGCCACGCGCCATGTGCCGAACACCCCTGCCCTACCCCTGCCCCTGCTCGCACACCCTATGCACATTGCCTACCCTCCTGTGTAGCCATGCCAACCATGCCCCGTGCACTTCAGCCCAACCTTGTGTGCCACCATCATTACCTGGGATTGGTGTTCCACTAGCCCGGCACGTGAAAAGATTTCCTCTTCACCCACTTTAGTCCAAAAACCCACTTTTTGCTAAGAACTCTCTCTCCTCCCATTAGTCCACAAAACCCATTTTTTCCCATTGGTTAAAAACCTTCTTAACCCACTTTAGTCCAAAAACCCCATTTTTCCCATTGCTTAAAATTCTCTCTCCTCCCTATTGGCCTGAAAATCCTATAAATAACCACCCTCCTTTGGATTTTACACACCAACCAACTCCATCACACTCCATAGTAGTGAAGTTCTGCCCACTCTCCTCTTCCCCTCCCCCTATGAGTTTCTTCAGGCCTTCGGAGTGATCTTCGTCAAGATCCAAAATCTTGTTTGGATCTTCGAAGTGTTCTTCGGGACTTTGAAGATCTTCAATCTAAGTTTCTAACCAAATCCACTTTTTTCCAAAAATAGTATGTTCTGAGCATCCCCCCTTCGAGTGTTCTTGGTCCTTACAAGAAGTAAAAATCCCCCCTTTGAGGTTTCTTGGGTCTACAAAGAGATCTTTGTCAAGATCCGAAGTTCTATTCGGATCTTTGTCAAGATCCAAAGTTCTGTTCGGATCTTCAAAGTGTTCTTTGAGGCTTTGGGGATCTTCAATCTAGTTTTAGGTCAACCCATTTCTTTTCAAAAATAGTATTTCCTAGGGGAAGCTCTGTCCGAGTATGCTAGGAATCTTTTTAGAAATAACAATTCCTAGCAGAAGCTATGCTAGAGTGCCACCTCAGCCTAGCCCTCCCCTAGCCATTCCCAGCGGAAGCTCTGTTGGTGTGCCACCTCAGCCTAGCCGTCCCATAACCTATCCTCAATGGAAGCTCTGCTAGAGTGCCACCTCATCCTAAGCCCGAAAATAGCCTTCCCCAGTCAAAACTCTGTCCAAACCCAAATCTGAAAAGTAACCGTTCCTAGCCAGAACTCTGTCTGAATATCATCACAGTTAAGACCATCTTTCCTTGAGCCAGGAAAATCCAAAAGACAGTCTGAGTCAGTACTAATAAGGGGCCCACCCCTCTTGACTCGAAATAGGGGTTAAGTTAAGGTACAGTTTCTCAACCGAATTGTCATCATGTAAACTTTAATAGACCTTGTTTTAGTCTATATAGTCATTTAAATTCAGTCAATGTATATACGTGTGATAACATAGCCATGCATGCGGAATAGTAATAATTGTGGAAAATGTTTATTCTTAAGCATCTAGTAGGAAGGCTGGTTGAACCGGGTAGACTGGGTGCCTAACACCTTCCCAATTTTATAACCTGACACTTACCTCAAATCTCTGGACCAGACCAAATTTTGGGCCCTTTTCTCAAGAATTGGGCCCACCCCAGGGTCCTAGGCCCATAACCCTAGGTGGCAACTCTAAACCCCCATTTGTATGATCCCGATCCCTATATTAGACAATCATCAAACCCTCCTCTCAAACGATGAATTTTACACTCTTGTGAAATAGACCTCCACATATCTCTGAGCAACGATATGGTATTGCGGGGCCCGTAAGGTAAGCACACATGACACACCCCTCCCTCAAATGAAAGAGAAGGAGTGGAGGATAGAATCGATACATAAGTCCATCTCCGACTGCTACCCTCACAGTGGTGACTCCATTGGGGACTAAAGTCAAACTTTCGATACTAGATGCTACCTTTTAATGTAAGAACATTTCCCACCACATTTGTTTGAAAACATGTTTGGCTAATCCCATGTTTGTAATCGTATTTGCTAACTGCATCATGCATCATGCTCGAAGTGAAATCATTTAGCAAGGGAGTCCCTATCATGCCCGCACCCTCGGGGAGGTCAGTGCATGTCATGGAGAGTACTCTAAGAGCAAATGATTCTCACTTCCTGTACAAGGGTGTGGGGTATTATTAAATAGCAAGGATATTTATAGTTGGGCCAGCACACTCGTGGAGGTTTGTGCACCTTCTGACATTCTGAGGTCGGATAATGGTATTCCTGCATTACACTTTTGCACACAATCACTCACGGTTCCATGACCCCGTGGCCAGTTGCTTAACCTCGTGTGTAGTCATGGGTAATGGGCAAGGAAGTCACCCCCTTGATCTCGTACCTACGGGTATATCAAAAGGATCACATACCTTGTGTATATAGATCCTATCATAGAAGCCTTGTCGATCCTATTGCATCCACTGCATACTCAGCATCATGTAGAAAATAGATGAAAAAGTTAGGAGTGCCACAAGCTAACTGTAGAATTTGTTTGCCATCTTGAAAAGGAATGTTCCTACATTATATTCCCGTCGTAAAGAATTACTTTCCTAAGTGAGTTTCGGATAGAAGGTGTCCCTCCTCCTTAAGAAAAATGTCCAAATACGTGACTCAGGGGCAATCCCGATAGAGTCACATAAAGTCCCGAGAAGTCCCGAGAAAATCAGGAGGAATGACACCTACTGGAAAAAAGGGCAAGGAAAGCATGACTTTATTATATGGAATGTCTTATGGGAATATTCTCGACAAGCCATTTGTATGAATCTCCCGCTTATGACATTGAGTGGACTAGGGGCATCAAACCCTATCCACTCTCTATCATTAAGCAGACTAACTTTGGATGGATCATTGGTATTTAATCTAGTGAATGTGTGAACAAGGGGCTGGGAATTCAAGAATTCTAAAATAAGCCACTTTTGGTTCAGGCACAATTCCATACCTCAAGTATTCTCCATGGTCTCTTTGGACACTTCAAGGTAATCGATTGACTCGCCTAGGTCTAGTGTCACCTCCATCGTCTCTTTGAGATTGTCTACTACCAAGTGATTACAACCTAGTTAGTATGGATCCACAAGACTCCGAATCACCCGAACAGGCGTGGGTCTGTCCCATGGAGACCTTGTAGATAGAAATGGCTGAAGTCAAGAGAGGGATGCTCAAATATTGCATGCACTTCGGAATCCTCCCAGAGCTGATCCCAGGACTGAGCTGGCACAGGCTACGGGAGATGTGGACCAGAAGGGAGCTACAGGTTATCGTAGGAACTCTTCCCGAGTTGACTCCAAAAAACCAGAGTAAGTCAAACCAATTGATCAAAGAGGATCTTCACCTACGTCCAAATGGTCAATGAGAGGCCTATTCCAGGGTCCCGCTTCCTAGCGTAGTGATTGAAGATGAAGAAGAGGAATTTGTGGCACACGTCCAAATGGAACCTCAAGAAACAGAGAAAGGAAAGTTAAGGAGCAATTGGAAAAATTGGAAAATATGCTTCGAATAGGGAAAATTTTGAAAAGTCAAATAGTGCTTTTAGATGAAATATGTTTCTTTTTCGCTGCAAGGATTCCTGAGAAATTCAAGTGGTAGACTGACAGATTTGATGGGTCAAGAGGTCCCAAAGCTCACCTCAAAGTTTTTCTTAGCATTGCAAAGTCATGGTAACTTATAGATAACCAGATGGGGCAAGCTTTCATGTTAACCCCATCAGGGCCAGCATTAAGGTGGCTCACCCAGTTAGAGTCATCCCAAACTCATAATTGGACAACAGTGATGAAAGCTTTCACCAAGTAGTACTCATGCAATACTGAGGTGGATGTGAAATTTCAAGAGCTTTAGACGTTGAGACAGTAGCCTAGAGAAGGATTCACTGCCTTCTTGATGAGGTTTAGGGATAAGGCTGCCAAGATTGCAGATTTACCTTCAAAAGCAGAGCAAGTGGATATGTTTATAGAGAACTTGTCAAAGCCTTATTATGATGTCCTCTACTATCAACATTTATAAACTTTTGATGCCCTAATAGGCACTGGCACATGTGTGGAAAATTGAATCCTAAGAGAAGCTCAGTATCAAGGATCCTCCCAAGATGCAGGGAAGAACACCAGAGTTGAACATGGAAAGAGTCCAAAAACTAATGTGGTGAGTGCGGTTCAGTAGTTAGTCTCACTAGCCACTTCTTCATAGCCATTTGTAATACAAGTAGATGCACCCTCTCAGAAAGCCCCTCATCTAAGAAGGTAGTTTTCTAATTTGGAAATGCTCATGACAACAGTATATGAGAAGTTAAAGAAGCAAGGATTGCTAGGGACAGTGGCTCCAAGAGTGATCAGCAACCCTCCTCCAGCTTGGTATAGGGATCATGAATATTATTCTTACCACACTTAGAAGGGGCACAACATTGAAAGATACTTGGGTTTGCAACATGCAATTCAGGACTTGGTAGACAACAGAACTATTGATGTCAAGGTGAAGCAACCTCCTAATGTTTATACCAATCCACTCCTCGATCATGTGAACAATCTAAATAAAGAAGCCACAGAGAGTGACCCCACTCAAATCATTGTACCTCGAGCTAAGAAGAATCACATGAACACTCGCGCTTATAGGAAAATCATAAATCAAAGGGACAGAGTCATGAGGACCCCCAAAAGAAGAGAATCATCAGAAGATCAGACTCCTGCCATTCATCCTTCATCATCAACAGAAGAATCCACCATACCATATCAATAACCTCCACCATCATCCCACCTTCACCATATTACCAGCATCTGCCATCCCATCAACCTTCACCCCACCATCAAGGAGGAAGAATTTTCTCATCCTATCACCCCCAATCTTCATATCCTATTCACATTACATCATCTTCATACCATCCCGCTTCATATCCCTCATCACCCTTATACCAATCACATTCTCAAGGTTTGGTATATAACCTAAAAGAAGGATGGATGGATGGGTACAATTGGAAGGATATGCTTACACTACTAGACTCTTCAAAGATGACATCATTAATAGGGTCAGTGAATGCATTAGGGAAAGACCAAGAGGGTGATCCCACTTCTCTAATTCATCCCACTATAGCTTCAGAGGAAAATCTAGAGGTAATTGAAGAGATTACAAATGATCTTTTCAGAGCAGTAACCGCATTAGACATAGGGGAACAGATCAAAGAGCACACCTACCTAATCGACATTGGGAGTGACACAGAGGATGATGAATCAGGTCTGATCCAACTTTGAGCTAGTGATATCAAGTCTAACCCTGTGAAAATCTTCCGGTCCATACGCTCTAAATACTACGAGCATTTGGATGTAGGAGAATTTGATGGTCAAGAGGAATTTGATGGAGAACCAAGTGAGGGAGAAATCAGTGAAGAAGAGGATGATGACGATGGCAATAGCGATGAGGACGAGAATGAGGATGAGAATGAGGGAGATGACTCTGAATTTCAAGTTGATGATGAGTATCCAGATTGGGATGACTACCAAGGGCCTTGGTACAATGATAATGATGATGAGTCAGAATATTACTCACCGGATCACTAGACATGTTTCTTAGTCTATGCTATCGGTGGTGATAACCTAATAGTTGATCTGATGGATAGCATTCAGTCTTCCCTCTGCGTGGAAGGAGATGATTCTATATCAGATTCATAAAATGATGAAGATTCTGGAGAGCCAATGCAAGTCTATATGGACAAACATAACTCTATATTAGAAATGAAAGAAAAATTGTGTGAAGTGTATTCCAGCACACTGAGGCTGCAAGAAAGGGTAAAGAAACTGACAACATGCTGGGTTAAGTAACTATCAGTGATCATTACTACCGTGAGCAGTTAGATGATTTGAAGGAAATAGGGCCAGATGACACATTCACAGAGGTAGTAGACGCTGCATTCCACCAGCTTTCTACTGCAGTCAAAAAGTTACGAGCCAGGACTGTGGATATTTGTGGAGGACCTCAACTTTCCACCCCAAGTAGGGAGGGAGAATTAGAAGAAGAGGATGACCCCATGGTAGGGATAATCACCATAACAAATAGCGATGATGAAGATTGTTATCCCATAGAGATTATTATAAAGAAACCTATCAACGTGATGGAAACTAGAAGTGGAAGAGACTATAAGGGTAAGGCTCTAGCAGTAGAATAGTCAAGGACTGGTGAGGCCAAAACCAGTAGCGTGAATTAAAAACCAAAGAACATAGTCTTGGCTCAACTCAAGAAGTCCCAAGATAATATCTCAATTTGGGGATTGTTGATGGCCTCCCCCACACATCGTGTAGCAGTTTTGAAGTCCCTCACTAATGTACAGGTGCCAATTGAGATAAATCTGGCCCATCTCACATATATAGTAGGATTAACATATGTGGTACAATCCCTGATGTTCTCCGATTTAGAGCTTTCCAAAGGGGTCCAGCATAATCGAGCTCTCCACATCACGGTAGAATGTGTTGACAAGGTGGTTCCTCAGCTTCTTGTTGACAACGGGTCCACTTTGAATGTGCTACCCTTAAGGTTGGCAAAGAGTATTGGCATCAACCTAGAAGAAATGAGGCCGACTACCCAAACCATACGGGTATATGACAATACTAAGAGGAAAATCCTTGGCATCCTCACGCTTACTGTAAAGATTGGCCTGGTGAAGTTTAATATTGATTTCCAAGTCATTGATATGCCAACATCTTTCAACATGCTCTTGGGAAGGCCTTGGTTGCATCATGCGAAGGCAGTGTCCTCTAGCCTCCATCAAAAGATGAACTTCATTCGTGAAGAAAAGGTAATTACGGTAACCAAAGATCCTAAGCTGGTTAATACCTTAGCCAATATTGAAAATGGTGAAGAACAAGACCAGGAAGTTCAACTAAGTGGTTTTGAATTAGAAACAACTTGTGCAGCCATTGCCAAAGAAGTTCCAAAGGAGGAAATCCCAACTAAGTATGAGGCCATCTAGAGTCCTCCCATGAATCAGATGATGAAGAATATGCTATATTTTCCTGGCATTGGACTAGGGAAATATCATCAAGGAGTTCCAAAGCAGCCTAGTTTGGCAGTAAACAAAGGAAAGAATGGTCTTGGATATATTCCTCTAACCACCAAGGGGCAAAGAGTATTAAGGATGGCTAGGAAAATCTCTATCTCTTACTACCCTACTCTCAATGGTTATTTTGTGAGAGGAGAAGATTTCCCTTCTGCGGGAATGTGGAGCCATGGTTTGATGAAACCACCGCAAAGAGGTAAGCAGGATTTGAAGTATTTTTCTAAGACGAGTTCGACTGGGTAACTCATGAAGTGGAACATCAGCAAATGCTAGTCAAAGAAAGTGATCAAGACAGTTGCATCACTGGGATAGCAGAAATTGCACTAATTAAGTTTAGGTCTTCCTCTAATGACCCTACAACATTGATCCAATCAAAGGAGGCACCAAGTCCTCGAGTCCTCTTGAAAAGAGAATGGGAAAAGAAGATGAGGGTCACCTGGAGTCTATCACTTCCCATTGATTTAAAAAGCTACATTTGCTCCCTCCTACAAGAACCAAGAGCCCAAGAGCTACATAAGATCAAGCCTCATCCTTTCAGAGGAAGAAGTGCATATGAAAAGCAAAGAAGAGCACAGAGAATGATGGTTTGCATGTACTATGCCCGAATCAACTGCAATGGGAAGGTCTGTGAAGGTGGTCAAAGATGTGACTGAGGAACCAAGATGGCATCCCTCAATAGGCTTGAAAAGATGGACTTCATATAGAGAGGATTGAGCAGTCTCCACCAATCTTCACCCCTCAAAAAGTTCAGCTTCCGAGAGCACAAGGTTGATCAATTGGTATTTGTGAAGAAGCAGGCATCTATCCAGAAGAACCATTGCGCCATTGAAGAAATAACAGCAACTTTCTCAGAAGGAGAAGAAGGCCCTTTGCCACACCTCCTCATCCATCAATCCACCGAACTGCTCCTAAACTGGATAAGCATTGGGGAAAACTTCAAGTTTGCATATGCTAATGAGTCAACCAACCTAAATACCCCTAGCGAAAGCATCAATCTAGTTATCAAGTCTATAGTTGAGTCTATTGTTTATGATTTCGTGTCGGCCTCCCCTCTAGAGGAGAGTCTAGAGTCCTTGAATGTCGAGTATGTTACTCCTTCTTTCATGAATGAAATTACTGATTTCGAGTATGTCTTTCCTCCTTTTTCTGATGATGATCTTAATAAATATCAAGAATCAACAAAACAATGCAAACCAAAGAAAGCCCAACCCATCCCTGAGGATACTCAGGTTATTACTCTAGGAACTGACCAATGCCATCGAGAGGTTAAAATTGGCACTACCCTTGATGATGAAGAAACATAATAGATGATTAGTCTTCTGAAGGAATTTGCCAAGGTCTTTGCTTGGTCTTATGAGGATATACCTGGTATCGACCCCAACATCGTGCAGCATCGATTGCCGACTTACCCTGGGGCAAAACCGGTAAAGCAGAAGCTCTGAAGAATGCATCTAGAATGAAGTGAAAAGATAGGAGAAGAAGTTATAAAGTAGTGGAATGCAGGGTTTCTACAAGTGGTGAAATACCCCCAATAGTTGGCCAACATTGTACTAGTACTGAAGAAAGATGACAAGGTACGAATGTGCGTGGACTTCCTAGATCTCAACAAAATAAGCCCAAAAGATGACTTCCCATTACCTTTCATTGATGTATTGGTGGATAACACGGCAGGGCATACATTGTTATCATTTATGGATGGATTCTTAGGATATAACCAAATAAGCATGCACCCAGAGGATCATGAGAAGACAACCTTTACCACTCCATGGGAACCTATTGTTACAAGGTGATGCCTTTTGGATTGAAGAACGCTGGGGAAACTTATCAGAGAGTAGCTATGGCCATATTGAATGACATGATGAACAAAGACATCGAAGTCTATGTTGATGACATGATGGTGAAGTCAAAAGACTGGCAGAGGCATATTCCCGCGCTAAGGCGATTCTTTGAAAGAATCTAGAAGTATTAGCTAAAGTTGAATCCTCAGAAGTGTGTATTCAGGCAACAACAGGAAAGTTGTTAGGTTTCTTGGTGAGTGAAACAGGCATTGAAGTCATCAAGACAATTCAGGAAATTCCCATTCCCACACCCCAAACTGAGAAAAAAATACGAGGATTTTTGGGTCACATCCAGTATATTAGGAGATTCATAGCTCAGCTGACTACCATCTATGAGCCAATTTTCAAGCTGCTAAAGAAGGATCAACCCACAGAATTGAATGACCCATGCCAGCAAGCTTTTGACAAAATCAAAGGATGCCTCATGAACCCTACCAGTGGAAGGTGAACCACTTCTCTTGTACTTATCTGTGGGAGAATATTCCATGGGCTCTTTGCTAGCACAAAAAAAGAGGAAAGAAAGGCCAGAGCATGCCATATACTACATTAGTAAGAAGTTCCTAGAATATGAGACACAGTACACATCTTTGGAAAGAACTTGTTCTACGTTGATTTGGGCAACGAAAAGGTTGCGACACTACATGGTTTCCTATCCAGTGCATTTGATCTCAAGGTTGGATCCCATGAAAACCTCTTCGAGAAACCAGCCCTAACAGGAAGGATGGCCCATTGGTTACTTTTTCTATCGAAGTTTGACATCACCTATGTAACTCAAAAATCTATCAAGGGGTAGGTCATAGCCGATCATTTGGCTACCCACCCCCATAGAAGATGGAAGATCCTTGGATGATGCCTTTCCTGATGAAGGAATAACAACATTAAAGGAAGAAGACGCAGTTAATGAATGGAAGCTATTCTTTGATGGAGCAGCCAATCAAAAGGGATGTGGTGCAGGAATATTGCTTGTCACTCCTGACGGTCTTTATTTGCCTTCATCATTCTGCCTCAATTCCCCTGTACTAACAATATTATTGAATATGAAGCTTGTGCTTTGGGGCTCGAAACTGCTTTGACTATTAGAGTGAAAAGGATCAAGGTTTACAGTGATTCATCCATCGTCATCTGCTAGACACAAGGAAAATGGAAGACCAGAGATGAAAAGTTGAAGCCATATCAAGAACATCTGGAAGAGGTGGTTGAACACTTTGAGAAGATCTCATTTGAATACTTGCAGAGGGATAACAACAGGTTTGCTGATGCCCTTGTAACTTTGGCTTCCATGGTAGAATGTAATCCTATGGCCAGGGTTCGACAATTCTTGGTAGAACAAAGAAGCAGGCCCATATATCAGAATTCGGTAAACTCTCTCACTATGGATGGTCGGTCTTGGTTTGCTCACATAGTGGATTTCATCAGGGAAAGTAAGTACCCAGTTGAAGCAACTGACAGAGAAAAGAGATTTCTAAGGAGATATGCTACCCAATTTATCCTTCAAGAAGATTTGTTGTACAAGAGATCCTATGATGGAATATAGTTGTTGTGTGTGGATGAGGAGCAAGTGGCAACTATTATGGAGGAAATTCATCAAGGTCTTTATGGACCCCATATGAATGCCAGGATGTTATCTAAGAAGACCCTTAGGTCGGGATATTATTTGAACACAATGGAAGCAGATTGCGTGGACTTTGTCAAGAAAAGACACAAGTGTCAAATATTTGCTAACATCATACATATCCCACCAACAGATTTGCATTTGCTCAGTTCACCTTGGCCATTCTCCACTTGGGGCATCGACATCATTAGGAAGATCAACCCCAAAGCATCCAATGGTCACGAGTTTATCTTGGTGGCCATTAATTTTTTCACCAAGTGGGTAGAAGCACAGTCCTATGTGGTCCTCATGTCTGCTAAGTTAGCCAAATCCATCCAAGAAAATATCATTTCCTGATATGGAGTACCTCAAGAAGTGATATCTGATCAGGGATCCCATTTCTGAGACAAGACTGACAAAATCTACACAAAGTTCGATATTAGAAGGCATCGCTCTACCTCTTATAGGTCGCAACCAATGGGGCAGTAGAAGCAGCCAACAAAAACATCAAAGTCATCCTGCAAAAAATGGTGGAAACACACAAGGATTGGGTTGATAAGTTACCCCTTGCCTTATGGGCATACTAAACTTCTATATGATTCTCGACAGTGGCAACCCCTTTCAATTTTGGTATATAGGGTTGAGGTGGTTCTACCCATGGAAATCCTGGTACCATCCCTAAGGGTGCTTCTTGATAGTCAGCTACCTGAAGGAGAGTGGGTGAAGGCAAGACATGACAAGCTCAATTTTCTCAATGAAAGGTATATGAAAGCCATGGATAATCTGAAGAAATATCAACTGAGAATGGTCACGGCCTTCAAACAAAATGTGAAGCCCCACCACATAGAGGAAGGCAAACTTGTTCTTCAAGAACAAAGAGCCCTAATTCATGACCCAAAAGCAAAATTCAGGTCCAACTGGAGTGGCCCGTTCACTATCAAAGAAATTCTTCCAGGAAAGGTGTGAGGGTAGTGGCCGAATAATGCCTCCGCCCTCTTTGTGAAAAGGGGCTTTTGGAGTCAATTCCATCCTCTCTCCTCTCTTTCTCTTTTTAATGAGGGAGGGGTGTGTCGTGTGTGCTTCCACAATAATTCCTAGAAGTTACTCTATGAACACTTAAACCCCGCCCATACGAGCACCCACGCCTTGCCTTGAGTGCCTAAACCCCACCCATGCAAGCACCCACATTCGGCATGCACCCGACCAAGCCCCACATGCACCCTACCAAGCCCCATAAACACCTAACCAAGCCTCGCATGCACCCAACCAAGCCCCACGCATACCCAACCAACTTCTAGCACTCTTACCAAAGCCCCAACACCCATACCAGAGCCCCAACACCCCTACTGAAGCTCCAACACCCCTGTTTTAGACCCAACACCCTTGGTTTAGCTCCAACACCCCTATCCAGACCCTGACACCCCCTTGGGCGATCGGAATACCCATTCTAGCAACCAATTTAGAGAAGGGATTCCCTCTTCAACTACCCATGTATTCTACTTTGCCCCGCTAACGTACCCTACACTGCAGCCTCCCATTGGTCCATAAAGGCATCTTTCTACCTTATTGGTCTAAAAAAATTACTTTTCCCCCCATTGGCCAAAGAAATTTACCCTCCACCCCATTGGTCCAAAATTTTATACTTTCACCCTGTTGCTTTAGAAAAATTACTTTTTACTACCATTGGCTAAAGAATTTTCTTTTTCCTCCCTATTGGTCCAAAAATTCTATAAATACCCCCTCCCTTTGGTTTTTAACAACACAACATGACAACAACCGAAGTCTCTTAGTGTGCATACCATAGTAGTGAAGCTCTGCCCTCTCTCCTCCCCTTTCCCCGCTTGAGGTTTTCCAAGTCTTCAGAGAGATCTTCATAAGATTTGAAGTGTTCTTCAGATCTTCAAAGTGTTCTTCGGGCCTTCGAAACTCTTCAATCCTTTACCTTCTTTGAGTGAGACTTTTGTATCAGAAAAATTTCTCCTTAGTCTCCCACCCCCTTTTAAGGTTCTTCAAGTCTTCAAAGAGATCTTCATAAGATTCCTTTGAATTTTCAAAGTTTTCTTTAGGCCTTCGAAGTGCTTCAACCATTTAGGTTTCAGCCCATCCCCAGTGGAAGCTCTGCTGGAGTGCCACCTCAGCCTAGCCCTCCCATAGCCTATCCCCAGCGAAAGTTCTACTGGAGTGCCACCTTAGTCAAAATCCAGAAGTAGCCCATCCCTAGCAGAAGCTCTGCCAAATTGCCACCTCAGCCTAAGCCCGGAAGTAGCCTTCCCTAGCCGAAGCTCTATTAGAATTCAAATCCATAAGTAATTGTTCCTAGCTGGAACCCTGTCTGAATATTATCATAGTCAGCATCTCTCGTGAAAGGAAGTTGGAGGTTAAGACCATCTTCTCCTGAGCTGGGAGAATCTCCAAGAAAGTTCACACCAGCATCAACTAAGGGGTCCACCCCTCTTAACTAGAAACAGGGGTCAAGCCCAAGTATAATTTCTCAACAAAATTAGCACAATGTAGACTTTATATTGACCTTGTTTTAGTATACATAATTATTTAAATTCATCAATGTATATATATGTGATCACGTAGCCATGCATGCAGAATAGGAATAATTGTGGAAAATGTTCGTTCTTAAGCATCTAATAGGAAGACTGGTTGAGGTGGGTAGATTGGGTGCCTAACAACTTCCCAATTCTATAACCTAACACTTACCCTAAATCTCTGGATCAGACCAACTTTTGGGCACTTTTCTCAGAAATTGGTCTACCCTCGGGTCCCAGGCCCATAATCCTAGGCGGGGACACCAAACCCTTTTGATTGATTCCAATCCCCATATTGTACCATCATCAAATCCCCATCTCAAATGATGAACCTTACACTCCTACGAACTAGGCCTCCACGTATCTTCGAGCGGTGATACAGCGGTGCGAGGCCCGTAGAATAAGCACGCACTACACACTCCCCCTCCCTCATGTGAAAGAGAAAGAGAGGAGAGAGGATGGAATGCATGCAAGTCCTTTTCTCTCCCCCAAAAGGGGGGAAGAGAGAGATCTCATCTCCGGCCGCTACCCTCACAGTGGCGACTCCACTAGGGATAAATATCAAGCTTCCGATGCTACCTCTAAATACAAGAACATTTTCCACCACTCTGTTTGAAAACATGTTTGGCTAGCCCTATGTTTGTATTTGTACTCGTTAATTACATTATGCATCGTGCTCGAAATGAAATCATTTGGTGAGAGACTCCCTATCAAGCCCGCACCCTCAAGGAGGTCATTGCATGTCATGGAGAATACTCTGAGAGCAAATGGTAGCCGCTTCTTGTACAAGGGTGTGGGGTATTGTGAAATGACGAGGATGTTCATAATTATGCCAGCAACCTTGGGGAGGTTCGTGTACTTTATGACATTCTGAGATCGAATAATGATATTCCTGCATTACACTTTTACCTCACGGTTCCACTACTCTGTGGCCAATTGTTTAGCCTCGTATGTAGTCATGAGTAATGGGTAAGGAAGTCACCTCATTGATCTCGTACCCACGGGCATCAAAAGGATCACATACCTTGCGTATATAAATCCTGTCAATGAAGCCTTGTTAGTCCTATTGCATCCACCGCATCCTCACATCATATAGGAAATAGATGAAGAATGCTAGAAACACCACAAGCTGATCTATAGAATTTGTTTACGGTCTTGAAAATAAATTTTCCTATGCTACATTCTAGTCGTAAAGAAATCCTCTCCTAAGTGTGTTTCAGATAAAAGGTGTTCTTCCTCCTTAGAAATGAAATATGGATGATTTGGCATATACGATCTAGGTTGATTTTTGTCAAAGTCCCGTGAAATGCCGAATTATCGAAAAGACCCAAGAAAACTAGGAGGAAGGTCACCTAGTGGGATAAGATTAAGGAAAGCATGACTTTATTGACAGAGAATGTATTAACAGGAGTATTCTGGTCAAGCCACTTGTGTGGATCTCCCACTTATGGAATTGAGTGGACTAGGGGCATTAACCCCTACCCACTCCTTAGCATTAAGTGGACTAACTTTGGATGGACCATTGATTATTAATCTAATGGATGAATGAACAAGGGGTTGGGAATAAAAGAATCTTAAAATAATCCACTTTTGGTTCAGGCATAATTCCACACCTCAAGTATTCTCCTCGGTCCATTTGGACACATCAGGGTAACCGATTGACTCGATTAAGTCCATTGTCACCTCCATCATCTCTCTGAGATTGTCTACCATCAAGTGATTACGGCCCAGCACACATGGATCCACACGAACTTAAATCACCCGAGCAAGTATGGGTCCACCTCGTAGAGACCATGTAGACAGAAATGGTCAAAGTCAAGAGAGGAATAGCTCAGATACTACATACACTCCAAAACCCTCCCAGAGCTGAACCAACACAAGCTACCGGAGAGTTGGATCAAAAATGACCTATGGGTCATCATGGGAATTCTTCCTGAGTTGACTCAGAAGGACCAGAGCAAGTCAGGCCAACCAGTCAGAGAGGAGCTTCACCTACCTATCCAAACGATCAATGAAGGACCTATTCCAGAGTCCCTCCTCCCAGGATAGTGATTGAAGATAAGGAAGAAGAGTTTGCAGTGCACATCCGAATGGAACCTCCAAAGATAGAGAGAGAAAGAAAAGTTAAAGAGCAATTGGAGAAATTGGAAAGTATGCTCCGAACGGGAAAGAATTCAGAAAGCCGAATAGTGGATTCTAATGAAACGAGTTTCTTTTCTGGAGTAAGGATTCTCGAGAAGTTTAAATGGCAGACCGACAAATTTGATGAGTCAAAGGACCCTAAGGCTCATATCAAAGTCTTCCTTAGCATCACCAAATCAAGAAAACTTGCAGACAATCAGATGGGGCAAGCCTTCATGTTAACCCTATCGAGACTAGCACTAAGGTGGCTCACCCAGTTGGAGTCTTTTTCCAAACTCAAAATTGGACAACAGTGGTGAAGGCCTTCACCAAGCAGTACTCATACAACACTGAAATGGATGTGAAACTTTGGGAGCTTGAGACATTGAGACAATAGCCTAGAGAAGGATTCATTGCCTTCTTGATAAGGTTTAGGGATAAGGCTACCAAGATGGTAGGTTGGCCTTCAGAAGCAGAGCAAGTAGAAATGTTGATCAAAAACTTTTCAAAAGCCTTATTATGATGTTCTTTACTACCAACATCTACAAACTTTTGATGCCTTAATAGCCACCGGGGCACATGTGGAAAACCAAATCCTAAGAGATGGCCAATATCAAGGATCCTACCAAGATATAGGAAAGAACACTAGAGTTGGATGGGGAAAGGGTCCCGAAACCAATGTGGTAGGTGTGGTCTAACAGTCAATCTCACCTGTCACCTCTTCACAACCATTCATGATACAAGAGGATGCCCCTACTCAGAAGGCTTCTCGTCTAAGGAGATAGTTCACTGATTTCGGAATGCCCGTGATAGTAGTGTATGAAAAGCTAAAGAAGAAAGGGTTGCTAGGGATAGTGGCTCCAAGAGTAATAAGCAACCCTCCCCCAGCTTGGTATAGGGACCATGAATATTGTGCTTACCACACTCAAAAATGGCATAACACTGAAAGATGCATGGGTTTACAACATGCGATCTAGGACTTGGCAGACAACAAGACTATTGAAGTCAAGGTCAAGCAATCTCCTAATGTCATTACCAATCCACTCCCAGACCATGGAACCGTCAGCATGTTGGCAAAAATAAGTGGCTGGAAAAATTGGGACCCTCGGTTCTTTGATCATGTGAACCGAATGGTCGTTCACATGTATAAGCACTTTTGTCATCCCCTGTTCTATGATCATGTGAACAACCTAGACAAAGAGGCAACAGAGCGTGATCCCACTCAATTGATCACACCCCAAGCCCAGAAGAATCACATGAATGCTCGCACTTATAGGTGAGCCACGAGTCAAAGGGTTAAGGCCATAAAGACTCCCAAAAGAGAAGAATCCTTGGAAGAAGAACCAGAAGATCAGGTATCTGCTATCCCTCTATCATCAACAAGGGGATCAACCATATTATACCTCCAACCTTCACCATATTACCAACCTCCACCATATCATCAACCTTCATGACATCATCAAGGAGGAGTTTCCTCATCTTATCACCCCCAATCTTCATGTCCTACCACTTACATCACATCACCTTCATACCATTCCACTTCGTATCCCTCATCACCTTCATATTAGACCTATTCCCAAGGATCAGTGAATAATCCAAAGGAAGGATGGATTGGCAGATATAGTTGGAAAGACATGCTCACTTTACTAGATTCACCAAAGATGACTTCGTCAATGGGTTCAGTAAATGTCTTAGGGGAAAATCAAGGTAATAATTATCCTACTTCTATGATTTAGCCTACCGTACCTCAGGAGAATAATTTGGAGAAAATTGCAGAAGTCACGGCTGATCTACTTAGAGCAGTGATGGCATTGGCCATAGGGGAACAAATCAAAGAGCACACCTCCCTAATCCATATAGGGAGTGACATAGAAGATGATGAGTCTGGTCTGATCCAACTTTGAGCCAATGAGGTCAAGTCTAGCTCTTTAGAAATATTTCAATCCATACGCTCTGAATACTATGAGCGTTTGGATGTAGAATAATTTGATGGTTAAGAAGAATCTAATGAAGAACCAAGTGAGGGGAAAATCAGTGAAGAAGAAGATGATGACAATGATGATGAAAACTAGAATGAAGATGAGAATGATAAGGATGACTTTGAGTCTCACGGTGATGATGAGTACCTGGACTGGGATGACTACTAGGGGCCTTGGGATAATAATGAAGATGATGAGTCCAGATATTATTCTCTAAGAGATCTGGAGGATATTCAGTATATGCAATTGGCGAGGATGACCCAATGGTTGATCCCATAGATGCTATTCAGTCAACACTCACAATTCACATGGAAGGGGAAGATCTGACATCGGATTTAGAAGATAGAGAAGGATATGAGATAACTTTTGAAGGTGAAGGAATTCCTATAGCAGAATACATGGCTTATGTCTATAATCATTTGGTTGACATCAAACTCGAGGTTGATGAGATTGATCAAATGTTAGGTGAATTAGCCATCAGTGAAGAATCCTTGAAAAGATAGGGGGACATGCCACACTTGTAGAAATGGTGGATACAACAGTTGCACGGCTTTCCACTACAGTCAAGAAGGTGCGAGCTAGGGCCCTTGACATTCCCAGAGGACCTCAACTTCCTACCCCAAGTAGGGAAGAAGAATCAGAAGAAGAGGATGATCCTATAGTAGGAATCATTACCATAACAAATAGTGATGATGAAGAGTGTTATACTACAGTGATCATCATGAAGAAACCTTTCAATGTGATGTAAACTCAAAGTGAAAGAGACTACAAGGGCAAGGCCCTAAGCCATGGAATAGTTAAGGACTAATGAGGTAGGAACCAGTGGCTTAAAGAAAGAACTGGAGAATCCAGTCTTGGCTCAGCTCAAGAAGTCCTAATCTAATATCTCGATTTGAGGATTGTTGATGGCCTCACCCACACACCGTGAAGCAGTCTTAAAATCTCTCACCAATGTGCAAGTACCAATTGAGATAGATCTAGTGCATCTCTCGCACATAGTAGGGGCAACTTATGAGGTACAATCATTGATGTTCTTAGACTCTGAACTCTCTGAAGGAGCCCAGCATAATAGAGCATCTACACATCACAGTAGAATGTCTTAACAAGGTGGTTCCCCAGGTTCTCATTGACAATGGGTCCACTTTGAATATTCTACCCTTGAGATCGGTAAAGAGTATCGGCATCAACCTGGAAGAGATGAGGCCATCAAACCAAACCATACGGGCATATGACAACACCAAGAGGAAAATCCTTAGCATCCTCACCATCGTCATGATGATCGGGCCAGTGAAGTTTGAAATTGATTTTCAGATCATTGATATACCAGCATCTTTCAACATACTCTTGGGAAGGCCTTGGTTACATCATGTGAAGGTTGTATCTTCTAGTCTCCATCAGAAAATGAAATTCATTCATAAAGGGAAGGTGATTATAGTAGCCAGGGATCCCAAAGTGGTGTAAACCTTAGCCAATATTGGAAATGGAGAAGAACAAGATCAGGAAGTTCAACTTAACGGTTTCGAAATAGAGGAAACTTGTGCAGCACTCGCCAAGGAAATGCCAGGTGAAAAGATTATGGCTAACTATGAAGCTATATAGAACCCTCCGATGAACCAAATGATGAAGAATATGCAATACTTTCCAGGGATGGGATTAATAAAGTATCATCAAGGTATTTCAAAATTACCTACTCCGGTGGTTAGCAAAGGAAGGAGTGGTCTTGGGTACATTCCTCAAACCTGAAGACCAAGGAGCAAGAATGGCAGCAAAGGATAGAAGGTACTAAGGATGACTAGAAAAATATCTGCACTACCCCACTCTCAATGGGTACTTCATAAGGGAATGAGAAGATTTTCCCTTATGCGGAAATATTAAACCGTCGTTTGATGAAACCACCGTGAAGATGCAACTAGGATTTGTGGTATTCTTTCAAGATGAGTTCGACTGGGTAACTCATGAGGTAGAACAACAGCAAGTGCTAGTCAAAGAAAGTGATCAAGATAGTTGCATCACCGGGATAGCAAAAATTGCACTGATTGAGAATGGGTCTTCCTCTAGTAACCCTACAACATTAATCTAGTCAAAAGAGGCACCAAGTCCTTAAGTCCTCCTAAAAAGAGAATGGGAAAAGAAGATAAGGCTCACCTAGAGTTTACAGCTTCCCATTGATTTGAAAAGCTACATTTGCTCCCTCCTACAAGAACTAAGAGCCCAAGAGCTATATGAGCTCAAGTCTCATCCTTTTAGAGGAAGAAGTGTATATGCATACTAAAGAAGAGCACAAAGAATGATGGTTTGCATGCACTATGCCTGAATCAACTGCAATGTGAAGGTCCATGAGGGTGGTCAAAGATGTGATTGAGGAACCGGGATGGCCTCCATTAATAGGCTTGAAAAGATGGACTTCATAGAAAAAGGATTGAGCAATCTCCACCAATCCTCACCTCTTGGAAAGTTTAGCTTCTGAGAACACGAGATTGATCAACTAGTATTTATAAAGAAGCAGGCATCTATCCAGAAGAACAGTTGCACCATTAAAGAAATAGCAACAACTTTCTCAGAAGGAGAAGGTGGCCCTTTGCCACATCTCCTCATCCACCAAGTCATTGAACCGCTCTTGAACTTGACTAGCATCAGGGAGAACTTCAAGTTTACTCATGCTACTAAGTCAACTAGCCTGAATACCACTAATAAAAGCTCAAATCCATCATTGAGTCTATAGTCGAGTCAGTTGTTGAGTCTTCTGTTTATGATTATGAGTTGGCCTTCCCTCTCGAGGAAAGTCCAAAGTCCGTGTATCTCGAGTCTGTTACTCCTTTCATGAATGAAATTTTTGATTTCAAGTATGACTTGCCTCCTTTTTCTGATGATGATCTTATTAAATATCAAGAGTTAATAAAGCAATGTAAACCAAAGAAGGCCTAACCCATCTATGAGGATACCTAGGTTATTAATATAGGAACCAAATAATGCCTTCAAGAGGTAATAATTGGTACCACCCTAGACAATGAAGAAGCAGAACAGATGATTAGTTTTCTGAAGAAATTTGCCAAAGTATATGTTTGGTCCTATGAGGATATGCCTAGTATAGACCCCAAAATCGTGCAACATCGATTGCCGACCTACCCTGGGGAAAAGCGGGAAAAACATAAGCTCTGAAGAATGTGACCAGAATGGAGTGAGAAGATCAAAGAAGAAGTTGTGAAATAGTAGAATCCAGTGTTTCTACAAGTGGTGAAGTACCCCGAATGGTTGGCTAACGTAGTACCAGTGCCAAAGAAAGATGGCAAGGTACTAATGTGCGTAGACTTTCGAGATCTTAACAAGGTAAGCCCTAAAGATGACTTCCCATTACCTCACATTGATGTATTGGTTGACAATACATCGGGGCATATCTTGTTATCATTTATGGATGGATTCTCGGGATACAACCAAATGAGTATGCACCCAGAGGATAGTGAGAAGACGCCTTCACCACTCCATGGGGAACCTATTGTTACAAGGTGATGCCTTTTGGACTAAAGAATGCTGGAGTGACTTATCAAAGAGCAGCTATGGCCATATTCCATGACATGATGAACAAAGATGTGGAAGTCTATGTGGATGATATGATTGTGAAGTCAAAAGATCGATAGGAGCATATTCCTGCACTAAGGCGATTCTTTGAAAGGATCAAGAAGTATCAGGTAAAGTTGAGTCCTCAGAAGTGTCTATTCGTGGCATCAGTAGGAAAATTGTTAGGGTTCTTAGCTAGTGAAAGAGGCATTGAAGTCAACCCTATCAAGATTAAGGCAATTCAGGAAATGCACACCTCAGACTGAGAAGTAGATATGAGGATTTCTGGGTCACATTCAATATATTAGTAGGTTTATAGCATAGTTGACTACGATCTGCAAACCAATCTTCAAGCTGCTGAAGAAGGATTAGCCCACGAAATGGAATGACCAATGCCAACAAGATTTTGATAAGATCAAAGGATATCTCATGAACCCACCAGTATAGATACCAACGGTGGAAGGAGAACCACTTCTTTTGTATTTATCAGTCGGAGAATATTCCATGGGCTTAATACTAGCACAAAAAGAGACAAAAAGGGGGCAGAGCATGCCACACACTACCTCATCAAGAAGTTTTAGAGTATGAGATGCGGTACACATCTTTGGAAAAAACTTGTGTTGCACTAATTTGGGTAACAAAAAGGCTACGGCACTACATGGTAGCTTATCCAGTGCATTTGATCTCAAGAATGGATCCAATCAAGTACCCTTTTAAGAAACTAGCTCTAACAGGAAGGAAGGCCCGACAGTTATTTTTACTATCAGAGTTTGACATCACTTATGTAACTCAAAAATCTATCAAGGGGCAAGCTATAGCTAATCATTTGGCTGCCCACCCCATGAAAGATGGAAGAACCCTAGATGATGCCTTTCCCGATGAAGAAATCATAGCAATATAGGAAGAAGACACAGCTAATGAATGGCAGTTGTTCTTTGATGGAGCAGCTAATCAAAAGGGGTGTGGTGTAGGAATATTGCTTATCACTCCTAATGGCCTTTACCTGCCTTCGTCATCCATCTTGACTTCCCCTATACCAATAATATTGTTGTATATAAAGCTTGCATACTGGGACTAGAAACGGCCCTGATTATTGGAGTGAAAAGGATCAAGGTGTATGGAGACTCATCCATTGTCATTTGTCAGACATAAGGAAAGTGCAAGACCAGAGATGAAAAGCTGAAGCCGTATAAAAAATATCTAGAAGAGGTGATTGGACACTTTGAGAAGATCTCGTTCAAATACTTCTAGAGAGATAACAACCAATTTGCTGATGCCCTTGCAACTTTGGCTTCTATGGTAGAATGCAACCCTATGGCTAGATTCTGACCATTCTTAGTGGAATAAAGAAGCATACCTATTTATCAAAATTTAGTGAACTCTCTCACTACAGATGGTCGATCTTGGTTTGCTCATATTGTGGATTTTATTAGGGAAAGGAAGTACCCAATTGAGGCAACTGAAAGAGAGAAGAAATTTCTGAGAAGATATACAACCCAATTTATCCTTCAAGAAGACATGTTGTATAAGAGGTCCTATGATGGAATACAATTGTTGTGTGTGGATGAGGAGCAACCTATGACAATAATGGAGGAAATTCATCAAGGTCTTTGCAGACCCCATATGAATGCCAAGATGCTAGCTAAAAAGATTCTCAGGTTGGGATACTATTAGAACACAATGGAAGCCGACTGCATGAGCTTTGTCAAGAAATGCCACAAATGTCAGATATTTGCCACTATCATACATAACACACCAACAAAATTGCACTCACTCAGTTCTCTTTGGCCATTCTCTACTTGGGGCATTGACATCATTGGGAAGATCAACCCTAAAGCATCCAATGGCCATGAATTCATCCTGGTAGCCATTGATTACTTTACCAAGTGGGTAGAAGCTTTGTCATATGCAGTCCTCACATCTACTAAGGTGGCAAAATTTATCCAAGAGAAATATCAATTCCTAATATGGAGTACCTCAAGAGTTGATATTGGATCAAGGATCCCATTTCTGGGGCAAAATTGACAAAATCTGTATGAAGTTTGGTATCAAAAGGCATCACTCTATCACTTATAGGCCACAAACCAATGGGGCAATAGAAGCAGCTTATAAGAACATCAAGGTGATCTTACAGAAAATAGCTAAGGCACACAAGGATTGGGTGGATAAGCTACCACTGGCTTTATGGGCATATTAGACTTCTGTACGATCCTCGACAGGGGCAACCCCTTTTTCTTTGGTATATGGGGTTGAGGCAGTTCTACCCGTGGAAATCCTAGTACCATTCCTAAGGATGATTTTTGATATTCAGTTACCTGAAGGAGAATGGGTGAAGGCTAGACACAATGAGCTCAACTTTCTTGACAAAAGGCGTATGAAAACTATGGATAACCTAAAGTAATATCAACTAAGAATGGCAAGGGCCTTCAACAAATATGAAGCCCCGTCACATAGCAGAGGGTCAACTTGTCCTTCGAGAACAAAAAGCCCCAATTCATGGCCTAAGAGAGAAATTCAAGCCCAACTAGAGTGGCCCATTCACTGTCAAAAAGATTCTACCAGGCAAGGCTATGAAACTCATAGACCACAACGGTGAAGAAATACCTGGATTGGTCAACATAGATTAACTCAAGAAATATTATATCTAATAGGGTGAATAGCCCGAACTACGTCATACCTAATTCCTTTCAAGGGATACGTAGGCAACTTGACATGTGCAAGTGCGGTCTCAATAATTTCAAGACAATAAATTGATTCCTAGATTAATAATCAAGGTATCTTAAAAAGATCATCATAGAATGTGTCCCCCAAGAATCATCATTTGGCATAAAAGGCCATCAGGCATCCGCCAACCGCCATCCGCCATCCACCTATGGTCCTCCAAACTCTTGTCTAGAATTCCATCCCCCAAAAGTCACAACCCAACACTAGTATGTCAAGGTCAGTTCACTTCCCACCCTTGAGTAGTCAAAAGAAAAAAAGAAGACTTTGATGTAACAGTGGTAAAGGTTTGGTTGTGTTAATAGCTAGTGAGTGATATTTTAAAAAATCATCACATCTCTTCTTTGCTTATAATAGTTTCAAGAAAAGTCATGGACTCTTTAGATGAGACATTGAGGAAATGGACTGGACATAAACATGGTGACACCAGGTCTGCTAAAAGCTACAAGCATGTCAATGCTCATCCGGATTGGGTGCATTGAGCTACATCACAATCTACTCCGATAGGTGCCTCAGCATTGGGATGCCGATCTTCATGTATTTTCAATTTAAGTTGGTAGAAACCTGTCCATCTCTTGAAGAATTTTGAGTTTATATGTTATCTCCACCCAATGGTAAGTTGATTCAACCATCTTTGAAGAAAGACCACTCAGAGGAGATTCAGGACTTTTTCGGATGGAAAAAGGTGGAAATGAAGCAATTCATCAGATATGGAAAGATTGACATTTTGAAGGTGGCTAGGATCTTCATTCAATACCTACCACTAAGGGGAATCCATCAGCAAAGATCATAGGATGTTTACCTTTTTTGCATGATAGCCCGCTATGTTCTCCGAACTTCAGGACGAGGTGCACCACTGGTTGTAACAGAGGTGGTAAAGCAATTGAAGAAAGGCAGAGATATCATTCCTACAGTCCTTGCAGAGACATTCAAAGAACTTGATGACATGAGCCATAGCTGTAGATTTGGACTTGATCATTATCACGGAAGTCCTGCCATTTTCCAACTCTGGCTACTTGATAAGATGAAGCTGATCAGGCTGTTAAATGGAGGTCAACTCAGAACCCTTCCCTTCCAGGATAAGAGGGAAGTCCCAGAATTCAAACTCATTGTTGATTGGGAGGAGTACCTACAAGGAAGAACTACAAAGGACGTTACATGGAGATGCCCAGGGAAGCGACATGAAGATTTTCTGATGAAGACCCCTGGATACAATTATATCAGGTTGATGGGATTGACTATTACGTCTTTTTACATGCCCACTTACATCAGCCAACAATATGGGTTTGAGGTGGTGGACCTAGAGGAGTTAGTAAACTTTTACCCACCCCAAGAATAGTCTTTCCACCTTGTTACCTACCTATCCTATCTATGGTATGAAAGTTATTTTCATATAATTCACTTGTTAGTAGAATGAAGGAATATTTGGATTTTTGTGATATCCCGACTATTCTGATGAAGACTTGAGTTGTGAAATTGATTATGCCAAAAAAAAAAAATTCCAAACCATAAACAAAAAGAGATTTTCTTTGTGCCAAAGATAGGTTTCCATTCATAAGATGCCAAAATAAAAAACAAAAAAAAAAGTAATAATAACAAACAACATAGGGGGGAAGATATGCATATGTTTGTGTTTATAGAAATTGCAGAAATAAATCCCTAGAAGTCAAGATCCTCACCGAAACTATACTCGTCTGAATCATGCTCATGGAAAGTGGGAAGGCTAGTAGATGCTAATCTTGAACTCTCTATCCTCTGTGTAAGATCCTCAATCTGCCTCAACAGGCGGGCATTCTCCTGGAAATAGGAGTGACCTGTCTCCTTAGGGTGTTGTTCTCCCTCTCTTGGGGAAGCATAGGGAATGATCAAGAAAAGAAGCAATAAAGAAGAAGGATGGAGACTAAGAATAGGAGGATACCTTGTTGACCACAACCTTAGATAAACTTTGATGCATTCTCCTGAGCTAAGTATTGATCTTTGGAGACACTTGAGAACGAGCATATTAGGCAAAAGAAGCAAGAATCAATCAAATAAGAGGTGTTTGGATACTCACACAGTCAAATGGGATGAAAAGTTCAAGGGATGCATCTCTATCTAGTCTGCGCTCCAGGAGCTAAGGAATGTCCAAATGGGTCGCACTAGGATAGGACCAGCCCGGGAAACCACTGAAAGGACTAGTAGCCATCTGGAGGGGTCCACTCACGACAACAAAAGACCCAGCTTGGGACGAGGAAGCAGCACCTCCTCGTGGCTTGATGGGAAGGGGGTCCACGTGTCGTGCCCTCCACTGAAAGAACATCAATAAAAAAAAAAGAAAGGATCTAAAATATGGAAAAGAAGCTCAAGAGGGGAAATATACCAGTGGCCCTTTAGGACCAAAAGGAACGCAGACAGTCTCCTCCTCAAGAAAGGCCTCGTAATCCCTATCTTGGTCTAGGAGGGAGTCATCCCATACCCCTTCGGCCAGGCTCTCAATCTGACCTACAAGGATACTCTTTGGATTATGCATAGTAGAAGGAGGAAAGCAAGGAGGGGAGCACACAGCAGGATCAGACCAATAAGGAGTGACACGCTCTCCCAGATACCAAGTGTGGCCCTAGATACCCCCTGAACAGTACATGGATCTCTGTCAGGTACTTGGCTCAGGCAAACTCATCAAAGTTGGGGAATCTGAGTCATCAGAATGGTCTCCAGTTAACCTGCAAAGTCAAGAAGATGTGAGTACTAAACAAAGCAAAAGGAAAAATTTGATACCAAACATAACTTACCTCAGTGAGGCCATTCAAGAGAGAATAGGCGGTGGTCCCAAAAGGATAGCATCGGTTCCTCAACACTCGATTGTCCCCCCAACTGGTAGCTATAGGGAAGGGCAAGTTTTGAGGATACTTCAGCACAGGGGTTAGAGTCTCTAGGTGTTCATAAAACCAAGGCTGAATTGAAATGTCAAAGGAAGGAGATGCAATCAATAAAAAAAAAAAAAGAAGAAAAAAATTGAAGGAAAAAGTGAAATCACCTAGAGAATGTAGCCCACTCCCTTGAGGCCTCGATCCCCATATGCTAGTAGGTCCAGGATCCGCAGAAGGTGCGCATAAGCGGCCCTGCCCCAATCCCAAGAATCCACCTCCCTAAGGTTCTGGAAGGGGGCAACCATGCAGATATCTACCCTGCCCCGGAGGTCACTAAAGTGGCACTATGCCACAGCAAACAGAAGGAAAGAGCGGGTTATTTGTTCAATGTTACTTGGGTTCACCCTCAAGTCCGTCCTCATCCAACGAGCACTGATCACACTTAAGTAGACATGCATCTGATCCCCCTGAATCTCAATACCCGTCAAATCCGTAAATTCCTGTGCTATTAAAGTTGTAGGTGCACCCAATTTTGTCACCCTCCTCCACCTATGATGAAATGTGGATCTTGGACGTGACTTCAAACTTTCGATCAATAGAGGTGATGATGGAAACATTCCCCTACCTGAAACCATAAAAACCCTTACATAGATGGAAAAAGGGGGTTCTAACTTTGATTTTCTATATACGAAGGAATCTGGTCAAGATGACCGCATAAATCGATAGTGCTTAGAAGTATGATTGTGATGATATATGGCATGTCAAAATTGGACTGACGGATCTCCCGCGATCATCTCTGAAAAATTACACTTTCCCGCACTTAGGTCGCTCACGCGGAAAGTCCCACTGGAAACCTGAAAAATTCCCCTACCTACACTAAACACTCTAAAATTCATCCCCTACCCACCCAAATTACCCAAAAACACTCCCCTACCTGAAACCCTAGACCCTCGTGCGGGAGAGAAGAGGATCTGATTTTGACTTTTTATATACGAAGGAATCTAATCAAGATAACCGTATGGATGGATAATGCTCGAAAGTATGATTCCGATGATATGTGGCACATCAAAATTGGACCGACGAATCTCCTGTGACGTCACTAGAAAAATTTATAAATCGCATGCACTGTACGTGTTGGGGCCAGCACTCACTCGTGTTTGCTGCCCATGTGCTGCTGTCGATGGGTTGTAGCACATGGTGCCAGCCAGCCATGTCCCCAGACAGCCATGCACTCATCCAGCCATACACCCAGCTAGCCATGCGCCCAGTAGACCTGTGCCCCTACAGGCATAGGCCCATGCCCCTACCCTGCACACCTGCTGGCCAGCCCACAAGCATGTCTATGTTGGCCAGCAGTCCAACCCGCACACATGCATGCGCTGGCCAGCAGGTTAGCCGATACATATGTGTGCACTAGCTACTGCCTAGCCTGCCTGTCTGCTACCCATGCCCGTGCCCCCTTTGCTAGTTATTGCGCATGTCATGGCGTTGTGCCATGCATCGCACACCCACATGCCACTAGTTGCGTGCCATGCGTCGCACACCCATGACATTGCCTACCCTCCTATATTAACCATGCCCCGTGCACTTTGGCCCAATCTTACGCAATCCCGGTAATGGCGGAGATTGGTTTTCCACTGGCCCGGTGGATAAAGGGATTCACTTGAAACCAAAATCCCACTTTTTTGGCTAATGATTCTCTCTCCCAAAAACCCTCTTTTACCTATTGGATAAAAGCCCGTTTCACCCATTTTAGTCCAAAAACCCCTTTTGTCTATTGGAAATAAGCCTACTTCACCCACTTCAGGAAAAACCACCCTCTTTCATCCATTGGATAAAGATGTTCCCTCTTTCCCATTGGCCAAAAAAACCTATAAATAGCCCCCTTCTTTGGATTTTACACAAAAAACAACCCCACCTCACTCCATAGTAGTGAAGCTCTGCCTTCTCCCCTCCCCTCCCCCTCTTGAGTTTCTTCAGGTCTTCGAAGCGATCTTCGTCATGATCCAAAATCTTGTTTGGATCTTCGAAGTGTTTTTGGGACTTTAAAGATCTATAATCCAAGTTCTTAGTCCAATGCAATTTTTACCAAAAGTAGCAAGTTCTTCTACCCCCTCCTTTGAGTGTTCTTGAATTTTACCAGAAATAGAAACCCCCCCTTTGTGGTTCTTCAGGTCTATGAAGAGATCTTTGTCAAGATTCGGAACTCTGTTGGGATCTTCAAAGTGTTCTTTGGGGCTTTGGGGATCTTCAATCCATTTTAGGTCAATCCGTTTCTTTCCAAAAATAGCAGTTCCTAGAGGAAGCCCTGTCCGAGTGCCCCTAGAATCTTTCCAGATATAGCCATTCCCCTGCGGAAGCTCTACCGGAGTACCACCTCACCCTAGCCCTCCCCTAGGCTATCTCTAGTTGATGCCATGCCAGAGTGCCACCTCAGTCGATCCCTCCCCTAGCCTATCCCCAGCAAAAGCTTTGTCGAAGTGCCACCTCATCATAAGCCCAAAATAGCCATCCCTAACTGAAGCTCTGTCTAAAACCAAATCCAAAAATAGCCTTCCCGAGCCGAAGCTCTGTCCAAATCCAAATCCAAAAGTAATCATTCCTAGCCGAAACTCTATCCGAATACCATCACAGTCAACATCTCTCAAGAAAGGAAGTTGGAGGTCAAGACCATCTTCCCCTGAGCTAGGAGAATCTAAAAGGCAGTCCGAGCCGGTACTAATCAGGGACCCACCCCTTTTGACCAGAAACAGGGGTTAAGTTCCGGTACAGTTTCTCAACCCCATTATCATCATATAGACTTTACATAGACCTTATTTTAGTGTATATAGTAGTTTGAATCCAATTAATGTATATATGTACGATAACTTAGTCATGTATGTGGATTAGTAATAATTATGGAAAACGTTCGTTCTTAAGCATCTAGTAGGAAGACCGGTCGAACTGTGTAGATTGGGTTCGTAACACCTTCCCAATTCTACCACCTGACACTTACCCTTACCTCTGGACCAGACCAAACTTCAGGCCCTTTTCTTAGGAATTGGGCCCACCCCCGAGTCCTAGGCCCATAATCCTAGGTGGCAACTCCAAACTCCTTTATATGATCCTGATCCCCGTATTGGACCATCATCAAACCTCCCATCTAGAATGATATACTTTACACTCTGACAAAATAGGCCTCCATGAATCTCTGAGCGGTGATACGGAGTTGCGGGTCTTGTAAGAAAAGCACACACTACATAAACCCCTCCCCTCACATATGAGAGAGAAAGAGAGGAGAGTTGGATGGTATGCAAGTCCATCTCCGGTCGCTATCCTCACAGTGGTGACTCCACTGGGGAAAAATGTCAAGCTTTCGATACTAGATGCTACTTTTAAATTCAAAAATAGTTTCCACCACATTTGCTTGTAATTGTATTCATTAATCGTATCATGCATTGTGCTCGAAGTGAAATCATTTAGCGAGGGACTCCCTGTCTTACCGGCATCCTTGGGGTGATTGTGCATGTTATAGAAGTGCTCTGAGAGTAAATGATACCCACTTCCTATACAATAATGGAAGGTATCGTCAAACGGCAAGGATGTTGCAATTGTTCCAACACCCTCGAGGAGGTCTATGCACTTTATGACATTCTGAGATCGAATGCATCATTAAACAGTGAGCATATTCGTAATTGTGCCAGCACTCTCAGGGAGGTCCATGCACTTTATGGCAGTCTGAGATCGAATGATGGTTACCCTACATTACACTTTTGCACACAATCACTCACGGTTCCACCACCTTATGGCCAATTGCTTAACCTTGAGTGTAGTCACGAGTAATGGGCAAGGAAGTCACCCCCTTGATCTTATACCTACAGGTATATCAAAAGGATCACATACCTTACGTATATAGATCCTATCAAGGAAGCCTTGTCGGTCCTATTGCATCCACTGCATGCTCACATCATGTAGGAAATAGATGGAGAAGCTAGGAGCGCCACAATCCAACTGTAGAACTTGTTTGCGGTTTTGAAAAGGAATGTTCCTATATTATATTCCCATTGTAAAGAATTATTTTCCTAAGTGGGTTTCGGATAGAATGTGTCCCTCCTCCTTAAGGAAAAAGTCCAGATATGTGACTTAGGAGCAATCCCATTAGAGTCATGTCAATCTCGAGAAGTCCCGAGAAAATCAGGCAGAAGGACACCTAGTGGGAAAAGGAGCAAGGAAAGCATGACTTTATTACATGGAATGTCTTATGGGAATATTCTCAACAAGCCATTTGTATGAATCTCCTGCTTATGACATTGGGTGGACCAGGGGCATCAAACTCTATCCACCCCCTATCATTAAGTAGACTAACTTTGGATGGATTATTGGTTGTTAATTTAGTGAATCTGTGAACAAGGGGTTGGGAATTCAAAAGTCCTAAAATAAGCCACTTTTGGTTCAAAAACAATTCTACACCTCAAGTATTCTCCACAGTCCCTTTGGATACGTTAGGGTAATCGGTTGACTCACCTAAGTCTAGTGTCACCTCCGTCATCTCTCCAAGATTGTCTACTACTAAGTGATTACAACCCAGTTAGTATGGATCCACACAACTCTGAATCACCCGAACAGGCCTGGGTCCATCCCATAGAGACCTTGCAAATAGAAATGGCTGAAGTTAAGAGAGGGATAGCTCAGATATTGCATGCACTTCAGAACCTTCTCAGAGCTGATCCCAGGAATGAGCCAGCATAGGCTATGCGAGATGTGGAACAGATTGGAGCTATAGGTTTTCATGGAAACTCTTCATGAGTTGACTCAGGAGAATTGGAGCAAGTCAGACCAGCCGGTCAAAGAGCATCTTCACCTACCCATCCGAATGGTCAACAAGGGGCCTATTCCAGGGTCCCTCCTCCTAGGGTAGTGATTGAAGATGAGGAAGAGGAATTTGCAGCACATGTCCGAATGTAACCTCCAGAAACAGATAGAGAAAGGAAAGTCAGGGAGCAATTGGAAAAGTTTGAAAATATGTTCCGAGTAGGGAATATTTCAGAAAGTCAAATAGTAGTTTCAGATGAAATGAGTTTCTTTTCTAAGGTAAGGATTCTTGAGAAATTCAAGAGGCAGATCGGTAAGTCTGATGGGTCAGGAGACCCTAAAGCTCATCTAAAAGTCTTCCTCAGCATCGCCAAGTCGTGGTAGCTTGCAGACAACCAGATGGGGCAGGCCTTCATACTAACCCTATGGGGACCAGTGCTAAGGTGGCTCACACAGTTGGAGTCATCCCAAACTCAGAATTGGACAACAGTGGTGAAAGCCTTCACCAAGCAGTACTCATACAATACTGAGGTGGATGTAAAATGTTGGGAGCTTGAGACATTGAGACAGCAGCCTAGAAAAGGATTCACCGTCTTCTTGATGAGGTTTAGAGATAAGGCCATCAAGATGGCAGATCGGCCTTCGGAAGCAAAGCAAGTGGAGATGTTGATAAAGAACTTATCAAAGCCTTATTGTGATGTTCTTTACTACCAACATCTATAGACTTTTGATGCCTTGATAGCCATAGGCACACGGGTAGAGAACAGAATTCTAAGGGAAGCCCAGTATCAAGGATCCTCCCAAGATGTAGGGAAGAACACCAGGGTCAGACGTGGAAAGAGTCCAGAAACTAATATGGTGAGTGCAGTTCAGCAATTAGGCCCGTCAGCCACTTCTTCATAGCCATTCATAATACAAGCAGATGCACCCTCCCAGAAAGGTAGTTTTTTTGATTTGGGAATGCTCGTGACAATAGTGTATGAGAAGTTAGAGAAACAGGGATTGCCAGGGACAATGGCTCCAAGAGTAATCAGCTACTCTCCTCCAGCTTGGTATAGGGATCATGAATATTGTACTTACTATACTCAGAAAGGGCACACCACTGAAAGATGTATAGGTCTTCTACATGCGATCCAGGACTTGGTAGACAACGGGACCATTGAAGTCATAATCAAGCAATCTCCTAATGTCAACACCAATCCATTCCCTAATCATATGAACAATCTAGAGGAAGATGCCACAGAGAGTGACCCCACTCAACTTATTGTAACTAGAGCTTGGAAGAATCATATGAATGCTCGTGCTTTCAGGAAACTCATGTGTCAAAGGGCTAGAGTCATAAAGACCCCCAGAAGAAGAATAAGTAGATTAGGCACCCATCGTTCATCCTTCCTCATCAGCAAAAGAATCCACCGCACCACATTACCAACCTCCTTCATACCTCCCACCTTCACCTTATTATCAGCCTCCACCATACCATCAACCTTCCCCCCTCCATCAAGTAGAAGGAATCTCCTCATCCTATCACCCCCAATCTTTATATCCTACCTCTCACATTATATCATCTTCATACCATCCTGCTTCTTATCCCTCATCACCCTCATACCAATCCCATTCTCAAGGTTCGGTATATAACCTAGAAGAAGGATGGATAGATGGGTACAATTGGAAGGACATATTTGCACTACCATATTTTCCAAAGATGACCTCATCAATAGGATTAGTGAATGATTTAGGAGAAGACCAAGAGAGTGATCCCACTTCTCTAATTCAGCCCGCTATATCTTCATAGGACAATCCAAAGGTAATTGAAGAGGTTAAAGTTGATCTTCTCAGAGCAATAACCACATTGGCCATAGGGGAACAGGTTAAGAAACACATCTCCCTAATCCACATAGGGAGTGACACACAGGATGATGAGTCAGGACTGGTCCAACTTCAAGTCAATGATGTCAAGACCAACCCTATGGAAATCTTTCGGTCCATACGCTATGAATGCTATGAGCGTTTGGATGCCAGAGAATTTGATGGTCCAGAAGAATCTAATGAAGAACCAAGTGAGGGGAAAATCAGTGAAGAAGAGGATGATGAAGATGACGATGACGATGACGATGAGGACGAAAATGAAGATGAGAAGGATGGAGATGACTCTGATTCTTGAAAGGATGACAGGTATCCAGTCTGGGATGACTACCAAGGGCCTTGGTACAATGACAATGATGATGAGTCAAAATATTACTCACCAGATCATCAGACATGTTTCTCAGTCTATGCTATTGGTGGTGATGATCTAATAGTTGATCTAACAGGAGGGATTTACCCTTCCCTCTGCATGGGAGGAGATGATTCTACATCAGATTTAGCAAGTGATGAAGAATCTAGAGAAGGAAGAAAAACTGCGCAAAGTGTACTCAAACACATTGAGGATGCAAGAAAGAGTGAAAGAAATTGACAACATGCTAGGTGAAGTAACTATCGGTGATCATCACTACCGTGAGCAGTTGAATAATCTAGAGGAAATAGGGCCAGACGACACATTCATAGAGGCAGTAGACGCTGCATTCCAACAGCTTTCTAATGTAGTCAAAAAGTTACGTGCCAGGGTTGTGGATATTTTTGGAGGACCTCAACTTCCCACCCCAAGCAAGGAGGGAGAATTAGAAGAAGAGGTGTTCCCATGGTAGGGATAATCACCATAACAAATAGTGATGATGAAGACTGTTATCCCACAGAGATTATTATGAAGAAACCTATCAACGTATGAAAACTATAAGTGGAAAAGACTACAAGGGTAAGGCTCTAGTAGTAGAACAATCAAGGACTAATGAGGCCAGAACTAGCAGCATGAAGAAAGAGCCAGAGAACCCAGTCTTGGCTCAACTCAAGAAGTCCCAAGCAAATATCTTAATTTGGGGATTGTTGATGGCATCCCCCACACACCGTGAAGTAATCTTGAAGTCTCTCACCAATGTATAGGTGTTGATCGAGATAAATCCGGCACATCTAGCACATATAGTAGGGACAACATATGTGGTGCAATCACTAATCTTCTCGGATTCAGAGCTTCCCAAAAGAACCCAACACAATCGAGCTCTCCACATCACAGTAGAATGCCTTGACAAAGTGGTTCCCTAGGTTCTTGTTGACAACAGGTCCGCTTTGAATGTGCTACCATTGAGATCGGCAAAGAGTATTGGCATTAACTTGGAAGAAATGAGGCCAACCACCCAAACCATGTGGGCATATGACAATACCAAGAGGAAGATCCTTGAAATCATTACCCTTGTCGTAAAGATTGGCTCGGTGAAGTTTGATATTGATTTCCAAGTCGTTGATATACCGGTAGCCTTTAACATGCTCTTGGGAAGGCCTTGGTTCCATCCTGTGAAGGCAGTGTCCTCTAGTCTCCATAAAAAATGAAGTTCATTCATGAGGGAAAGGTGGTCACAGTAGCCGGAGATCCCAAAGTGGTTAATACTTTAGCCAACTAAGTGGTTTTGAATTAGACACAACTTATGCAGCCATTGCCAAAGAAGTTCCAAATGAGGAAGTCCCAGCTAACTATGAAGCCATCTGGAGTCTGTCAATGAATCAGATGATGAAAAATATGCAATATTTCCCTGGCATGGGGCCAGGGAAATATTATCAAGGAGTTCCAAAGCAGCCTAGTTTGGCAGTGAACAAAGGAAAGAATGGTCTCGGGTACACTCCTCCGACCACCAAAGGGCAGAAAGTGCTAAGGATGACTAGGAAGATCTTTGTCTCTTACTATCCTACCCTCAATGGGTATTTTGTAAAAGAAGGAGAGGATTTCCCCTTTTGTGAAAATGTAGAGCCATGATTTGATGAATCCATTGCAAAGATGCAACCAGGATTTGAAGTATTTTTTTATGACGAGTTTGACTGGGTGACTCACGAAGTGGAATAATAGAAAATGCTAGTAAAAGAAAGTGATAAAGATAGTTGCATCACCGAGATAGCAGAAATTGCACTGATTGAGATTGGGTCTTCCTCTGGTAACCCTTCAACATTGATCCAATTGTAGGAGGCACCAAGTCCTCGAGTCCTCCTAAAAAGAGAATGAGAAAAGAAGATAAGGCTCACCTGAAGTCTGCCGCTTTCCATTGATTTGAAAAGCTACATTTGCTCCCTCCTATAAGATCCAAGAGATCGAGAGCTACATGAGCTCAAGCCTCATCCTTTCAAAGGACGAAGTACATATGCAAAGCAAAGAAGAGCACAGAGAATGATGGTCTGTATGTAATGTGCCCAAACCAACTGCAGCAGGAAGGCTCGTGAAGGTGGTCAAAGATGTGACCGAGGCACCTGAATGACATCCCTCAACTGGCTCGAAAAGATAGACTTCATAGAAAAGGGATTGAGCAATCTCCACCAATCTTCACCCCTCAGAAAGTTTGGCTTCCAAGAGCATGAGATTGACTAGCTAGTATTTGGGAAGAAGTGGACACCTATCCAGAAGAACCGTTACGCCAAGAAAGAAGTAGCAGCAACTTTCTCAGAAGGAGAAGAAGGCCCTTTGCCACACCTCCTCATCCATCAGGCCACTAAACCACTCCTAAACTGGACAAGCATTGGAGAAAACTTCAAGATTGCTCATGCTATTGAGTTAACCAACCTGAATACCCCTGGCAAAAGCATCAAGCCAATTGTCATGTCTGTAGTCGAATCTGTTGTTTATGATTTCGTGTCGGTCTCCCCTCTTGAGGAGAGTCCAAAGTCCTTGTATGTCGATCCTATTACTCCTTTTTCATGAATGAAATTCTGATTTCGAGTATGACTTTCCTTCTTTTTTTGATGATGATCTTAATAAATATCAAGAATTAATAAAACAATGCAAACCAAAGAAAGCCCAACCCATCTGTGAGGTTTCTCGGGTTATTAATCTAGGAACCAACCAATGCCTTTGAGAGGTAAAAATTGGCACTACCCTTGATACGAAGAAGTAGAACAGATGATTAGTCTTCTAAAGGAATTCGCCAAGGTCTTTGCTTGGTCTTATGAGGATATGCCTAGTATCGATCCCAACATCGTGCAGCATCGATTGTCGACTTACCCTAGGGTAAAGCTAGTAAAGCAGAAGCTCCAAAGAATACAGCCAGAAAGGAGTGAGAAGATTAGAGAAGAGGTTGTGAAGCAATGAAATTCATGGTTTCTACAAGTGGTAAAGTACCCACAATGGTTGGCCAACATTGTACTAGTACCGAAGAAAGATAGCTAAGTACGAATGTGTGTGGACTTCCAAGATCTTAACAAAGTGAGCCCCAAAGATGACTTCCCATTACCTCACATTGATGTATTGGTGGATAATATGACAGGGCATGCTTTGTTATCATTAATGGATGGATTCTTAGGATACAACCAAATAAGCATGCACCCAGAGGATCATGAGAAGACAACCTTCACCACTACGTAATGCCTTTTGGGCTAAAGAACATTAGGGCAACTTATCAAAGAGCAGTCATTACCATATTGCATGACAAAGATGTGGAAGTCTATATGGATGACATGATAGTAAAGTCAAAAGATCGGCAAGGGTATATTCCTGCTCTAAGTCATTTCTTTGAAAGAATCAAGAAGTATCAGCTACAGTTGAACCCTCAGAAGTGTGTATTTGGGGCAATAGCAGGAAAGTTGTTAGGGTTATTGGTGAGTGAGAGAGGCATAGAAGTTGACCTTATCAAGATCAAGGCAATTCAAGAAATGCCCACACCTCGGATCGTGATGCAATCCAGTATATTAGCAGATTCATAGCTCAGTTGACTACAATATGTGAACCAATTTTCAAGCTACTGAAGAAGGATCAGCCCATGGAATGGAATGACCAATGCCAATAAGCTTTTGACAAGATTGAGGGATACCTTATGAACCCATCAGTATTGACACTGCCGATGGAAGGAGAACCACTTCTCTTGTACTTACCTGTGGGAGAACATTCCATGGGCTCTTTGCTAGCATAGAAGAAGATAAAAGAAGGGGTAGAGCATGCCATATATTACCTCAGCAAGAAGTTCCTAGAATATGAGACACGGTACACATCGTTGGGAAGAACCTGTGCTGCGTTGATTTGGGCAACAAAAATGATGCAACACTATATGGTTTCCTATCAAGTGCTCTTGATCTCAAGGATGGATCCCATCAAATACTTCTTCGAGAAACCATCCTTGACAAGAAGGATGGCCCGTTAGTTGCTTTTACTATCAGAATTTTACATCACCTATGTTACTCAGAAATCTATCAAGGGGCATGCCATAGCCAATCATTTGGCTGCCCACCCCACAGAAGATGGAAGATCCTTGGATGATGCCTTTCCCGACGAAGGAATCATAGCGATAGATGAAGAAGACACAATTAATGAATGGTAGTTATTCTTTGATGGAGTAGCCAATCAAAAGGGATGTGGTGCAAAAATATTGCTTGTCACTCCTAACGATCTTTATTTGCCTTTATCATTCCACCTTGATTTTCCTTGTACCAACAACATTGCTGAATATGAAGCTTGTGCCTTAGGACTAAAAACGGCCCTGACCATTGGGGTTAAAATGATCAAGGTGTATGGAGATTCATCCATTGTCATTTTTCAGACGCAAGGAAAGTGGAAAACCAGAGATGAAAAGCTGAAGCCATATTAAGAACATCTTGAAGAAGTAATTGAACACTTTAAGAAGATCTCGTTCGAATACTTCCAAAGAGGAACAATAGGTTTGCTGATGTCCTTGCAACCTTGGCTTCCATGGTAGAATGCAACCCTATGCCTAGGGTCCGACCATTCTTGCTAGAACAAAGAAATAGGCCCATTTATCAGAATTTGGTGAATTCTCTCACTTTGGATGGTCGGTCTTGGTTCACTCACATAGTGGATTTCATCAGAGAAAGGAAGTACCCGATTGTAGCAACTGATAGAGAAAGGAAGTTTCTGGGAAGACATGTCACCCAGTTTATTCTTTAAGAGGATTTATTATACAAGAGATCCTATAACGGAATACAGTTGTTGTGTGTGGATGAAGAACAAGCTACAACCATCATGGAGGAAATTCATCAAGGTCTTTGTGGGGCCCATATGAATGCCAAGATGTTATCTAAGAAGATCCTCAGGTTGGGATAGGCCACAATGGAAGCAGATTATTTGGACTTTGTCAAAAAATACCACAAGTGTCAGATATTTGCTAACATCATACATATCCCGCCAATCGAGCTACATTTGCTCAGTTCACCTTGGCCATTCTCCACTTGGGGTATTGACATCCTTGGAAAGATCAACCCCAAAGAATCCAATGGTCACGAGTTCATCTTGGTAGCCATTGATTATTTCACCAAGTGGATAGAAGCTCAATCCTATGCGGTCCTCACATCTGCTAAGGTGGAAAAATTCATCCAAGAGAATATCATTTCCTGATATAGAGTACCTCAAGATTTGATATCAGATCAGGGATCCCATTTCTGGGGTAAGATTGACAAAATTTGCAAAAAGTTCAGTATCAGAAGGCTTCAATCTACCACTTACAGGCCACAGACCAATGGGGCAGTGGAAACAGCTAACAAGAACATCAAATTCATCCTATAAAAAATGGTAGAAACGCACAAGGATTGGGATGATAAGTTACCCCTTGCCTTGTGGGCATATCGGACTTCTGTACGATCCTTGATAGGGGCAACACCTTTCTCTTTGGTATATGGGGTGGAGGCGATTTTACCCGTGGAAATCCTGGTACCATCCCTAAGGATACTTCTTGATAGTCAGCAACCTAAAGGAGAGTGAGTGAAGGCTAGACATGACGAGCTCAATTTTCTCAAAGAAAGGCATATGAAAGCCATGGATAATCTGAAAAAGTATCAAATGAGAATGGGTAGGGCCTTTAACAAAAATGTGAAGCCTGCCATATAGAGGTGGGAAAACTTGTTCTTCGAGAATAAAGAGCCTCGATTCATGATCCAAGAGGGAAATTCAAGCCCAAATGGAGTGGCCCATTCACTGTCAAAGAAATTCTACCAGGCAAAGCTGTGAAACTCATAGACCACAACGGTGAAGAAATACCCGGACTGGTCAACATGGATCAACTCAAGAAATATTATGTCTAAAAGGGTGAAGAGCCTAAACTACGTCAGACCTGATTCCTTTCGAGGGATACATAGGCAACTTGACGTGTGCAAGTGCGGTCTCAACCATCTAAATGCAATAAATTGGTTCCTCAATTAATAACCAAAGTATCTTAAAAGATCATCATAGTTTGTGTCCCCCAAGAATTTCCATTTGGCATAAAAGGCCATTAGGTATCTATCATTCACCTATGGCCCATCCACTCTTATCCAGGATTCTATCTGCTAAAAGAAAATTGCCACCCGGCACCAGTTTATCAAGGTCAGTTACCACCATTGGGTTAGGCAGCACCTTACCCCCTGTTAGGTAGTGGACGTAGCATAAGGAACGTCACCTAACCACAAATAACCTACATGCCTTGAATAATGTTACAGTTAGTATGGACCATGCGATACTTGAACCACCATCGGCCATAAAGCAGGTCTATTTCCAAGTATAGTCCGGGGGTTCACAATACCGGAATCACCATCGGCCACAAAGCGTAACCCATGAGTATATACCTATTCTAGCATACAAGCAATTGAGTATGGGCAGCGCAATATCGGAATTACCATCGGCCACAAAGCATACCCATTTCCAAGTATAGTCCCGGAGTACATGATACCGGAATCATCATCGGCCACAAAGTGTAATCCGTGACTTTATCTAATCTAATGCACATAATCAATACATGAATGCAACATCCACACGACGATCACGATGCCAGAACCACCTCAACCACACTGGATCCTGCCACACATCTCAACATACATAATATATCATAATTTCCAATTTTATATTATAAGAATTCAAGAATATAACATGTCATGATATTCACATATGAAATTAACAATTAAAGAGCATTCATGAATTCTAACACATGTGAGTAATTTCTACAAATGCAAACACTTCACAAAATAAATCAAGCATCCCTCACCTCGGTTATGTTTGACTGAATCGGGTTCCAAGTGTATCAATCAGGTGTTAACTCACTTTTGATCTCATGTACGTGCCCATCTTTGTCCTAGGCACAAAGGTAATCGAATGTTATCGAGGTGTCGAAACATCAGAGGGGTCCCACAAGGGTTACACCCAAAGGGCACAAGCACTGTCAACTTTGACAGTTCTGGGTAGGTCACCAAAAATAGTCGATTTCCACCGCAAATATCAGTGTTATTTCTAGTGGTCCAAATAGAGGTCTCCTAAGGTGGTGGGACCTCACCCGAAACAGACACCGGATCTAGGCCCAGTATTTCCAGTGGGGTTGTTTTTGGTGGGAAAACAGTGGCGGCCCACCTCAGTTGGGGCTTTCCAGCTCGGGCCTGATTGTCGGGATTTGTTCCATGGAGTTTGTTGGGAATCTCCCCGCCTCCATTTTGAGCTAAAAAGTTCCAATTCCACCAGCAGTTTGGGAGATATGACAATCAAACGTTGGAAACCCTAACTAGGCATTTAGTCACAAATGTTGTCAGACCTCAAACACACTGGGGTAGTAAAATGATCATTCCTCGACCCTTGAGAGGTGTCAGGGTCAAGACTCACCTCTCAAACCCAGTGATCGACTTCCCATGTTCCATAGACTAGTTCAAAATGAAGAGAGAGAGTGGTAGGGGAATATGGTACGTACCTCTGGCAATATTCTGGAAAGAAAGCATCACTCCTCTCTTCTCCTTCTTACCTTCCTTCCTTTTCTTCCCTTCTGTCCTCTTCTTTCCCTCTACCATGTTTTGGACAAGTGAGGAGTGACAAATGAACTCAGTCCACTTTTTATAGTAAGTCATGTCCTTAGTGTCTGTTTGGTTGGCCCTTGTTTGGTCTAAGTAGGTTATTCCATAATTTGGGACACATGGGCCCCACCTTCTTAGACTCATAAGGTGTACAAGTCATGGGGAAGGTGTGGGAGAGTGTGCGGGGTCATCCGGGGCTGTTCACAATACAAATGGTGGGGTCCATGGGCATCGAAACCTAACCAGCAGCTCAAAGGGCCACCGAAAATATGCCACCAGATCTAGCCAAGGCTATTTCTGGTGGTAAAGGCAATGTTGTGCCTTGACTGCCTATTGTCCTCACTTGGTCATTCCATGGGTGTTTGCCCTAGGTTATGTGTATGGTCCTTCCAGCAATGTTGGTATGTGTTAGAACTTTGGTAAGGGTGTCAGGTCACTTACCATCTGGGGTCGGAAGGCTTGAATCCTCCCCAATTGGACTGGTAAGAAATACACAAGCAAGTAGGATCATCCTTTCCCTTTCTGTAATGAGCTGTTATAAGCCAAAACCCGGTGGTACTTTTCACTTTCGGTCCGAGGCCTAGTATAACAGTTTAAATTAGATTGGGTTAGCGTACGGGTGCAACATTCCCCCCACCTTCAAGAATTTCCTCCTCAAAATTGAACATACCTAGTAAAACAAACAAACTTGGTGTAGACATCCAATTTTGTCACCCTCCCCTGGCTATGACGACTTATGGATTCTGGATGCGACTCTTCACTTCCAATTAAAAGAGATGTAACTGACTGAGGTAACTCAACCCCAAAACACTTTCTATACACTCGGAAGCTCTAGGAACCCTATGTGGGAGAAGAGAAGGGTCCAATTATGACATCACATATACGAAGGAATCCAGTCCAAAGTGACCGCATGGATGGATAGTATTCAGAAATATGATCGGATCTCTTGCAATCATCCCCGAAAGATAGAATCTTTCTGAAACCATCATATCAGAATCTGAGAATATTCTAAGGAATATTCCCCCCACGGCCCCACCCCATGCCTGGAGCCCTCGCCAGCTGCCCGATGCCCCCACCTTTTGAGTGAGGTGTGGCCCAAACTCCCTACCATCCCCTACTAGTGTACCCTACACCCTAGCACCCCATTGGCTGAAAATTCACCTTTTTCACCCCATTTGCTAAAAAATCCTCTCTTTCACCCCATTGGTCCCAAAAATCTATAAATACCCCCTACCACACTGCAAAAGGCACTTGAGCCCACTTGGTAAGCCCCCTTTGTGGATACACTCCCCTCCTCTCACCCCTCTCTCCTCCCCCTTTGAAGTTCTTCAAACCTTCAAAGTTCTTCAAGCCTTTGAAGTTCTTTAAGCCTTCTAATCCTTCCTAGCCCCTTCCAAGCCTTCCCAGCCTTCCTATGCCTTTGAAGCTCTCCTATACCCCCTCCCTAGCGGAAGCCCTGCAGAAATGCCACCTAAGCCTTAGCCCCGCTATAGCCCCTCCCTAGCAGAAGCTCTATCGGAGTGCCACCTCAGCCTAAGCCCCTACCACCCCTATAGCCCCACCCTAGTGGAAGCTCTACCGAAGTGATACCTCAACCTAAGCCCTCCTATAGCCTCTCCCTAGCGGACGCTCTACTGGAGTGCCTATGAGCACATTTATGTGTGAAATCTTAGGAAGTAAAGCATGCATTTTTACATATTTTTACCAATGTGTTTTTCCTTTTTCTTTATATTTTATTGTCTCTAAAGTCCGGTATTGTTGTTAGTTCACGAATGATTTCTACACCAGCTTCTTTCAGTTCTCGGTGAATATAACCCTTGATCTCGTTGTGGTCGCCACACATAGAATTTTGAGATATACCTTTGAATTTGAACAAAATATTCAGATTTTATCCACAATGATCTTTTGATTTCTATGGTGTAGAACTAAACAGTTCTCGATATCCCAATTTATGTAGATTTTTTCGAGCTGCCACTGTCCTCTGTAGATTGTTGGTTTTTTTTTTTAAATTGTGAAATGTTCCTATTGATTAAGACCCAAACGTTAATCACCAATGGACAAAAATCTATTGAAATATGATCTCAGAGTAACAAAACATAATGTAGTTATAGTACTAGAGCAACAAAATTTAGTGTAGTTACGGACGGTATCACAGTAATAAAATTTATTGTAGTGAAAATTATATCAAGGTCAAATAATACCAGATGTAGATGCTCTATCAAAGCCAGGTATTCACTGTCCTTATTTACAATCATTTAGGTATCCAACTTTCTTATTACAATCATTCAATAAATATGATCACTCCGTTTGCAGCCATTTCCATCCAGCTAGCTACAATGTCACACCCGTGCCCTGACTCGGGCTAATTTGAATTGTTGTGATAGGTCTCGGACCAGAGATCAGAAGCACAATCGGATTTTGGCTCGTGGCAATCCATTTCCAAAGCGGGAGAGATGACCCCACATGTTCGTGCATCGCGTGCCAGTCTAACTAGAGGGGATTCGTACCTTTCGATCCCAGACAATAAGTAACCCGAGTCCTCAAATAAGAATCCTAGCCCGTATCGGTGTTGTCGAAAGGCCTTAAGCATGGCCGAGGGAAATCACCATGCAAGACAAGCCATGGTACAGTGTAATATGCCACCGGATCCACTGGTCCTGAATCCAATGGGCTATTTTTGGTGAGCCTAACAAGTTGCTATCATGGTTTCGATGCCCTTCGATGCCCGTCGATCCCGCCACTCGCATTGTAAATAGTCTCAGATGATCCCAAATCAGCCCCCACATTTTTCTCATGACGTGAATGTATTTTGAACCTAAGTGGTCGGGTCTTCGAGCTCCAAAAGTCACAATAACTCAATCGGTCTGAATAGGGTCCAACCAAACAGACCCTAAAGTCCCATTTAACACTTAACAAAGAAATGAGGATTTTATTTCCTCGTTTCTCTTGTCTCCAATGTAAGGGAGGAGAGAAAGAGAAGAGAAAGGAAGAAGAAGGGGAAGAAGAAGGAAGAAGGATTACCTTGGTGCCAACTGCCACCTAGTTATCGAAATCATTGCCAGAGGTAAGTACACTCCCTTCCACCACTCTCTCTCTCTTCATTTTGACCTAGGTTAGGCTAGGTATAGATATAATCTTGGTGTACAAACCATGTTAAAGTCATAGAATGCGTATTCTACCCTCCTGGTGTTGTTGCCTAGCTCAAACCAAGCCCGATGAACTCCGGCAACAACTACTGCCAAAAGACCAACTAGGGTTTCGATCGTTCGATCATTGTATCTTCCAAATGGCTAGTGAAATTGGGATTTTATTGGCTTAGAATGACACTGGGAACATCCCCTACAAACTTCATGGAACAAATCTCAGTGATCGGGCCAGAGCCGAAAAGCCCCAAAATGGGTGGACTGTTCTGAATCACCATCGAAAACAGCCCACTGGATGCACTGGGCCCACTTCTGGTGGATCACTGAGCCTTAGGAGCTCTCTGTCAATTCCACCAGAAATAGGACTGATATTTTTGGTGAAAATTCCCTGTTTCCGATGGGAGTTTCTGATGACATTACTGTCACTGATGGATTTTGTCTGTACCATTTAGGGGTGATCCATGTGGGTCCCTCCCAATGTTCTTGACATGTATTGATGTTTGGTTCCCTTTGTGTATAGGACAGTGAATCACATGAACCCCGAAGTCAGAATTAAGTTGGTCGATCGGTGATCGTACTTGAACCCTAACACACTTGAACATAAACCTGGTGAGGGATGGACTGTGTTTATTTTTGGAATGTTTATTATTATTAAATTACTCACATGCTTAGAATTCTATGTTTAATTGTAATTACACAAATACGATGATGATATGTTACATTTGTCATTTTACGATCATGATATGAACTATATGGAGATGTATGACAGGATTCAGTGTGGCTGAGGTGGTACTTGTACTATGATCACCATGGGTTTGGTTGTGTGTGAGATAGAATCCGGCGTGGCCGAGGTGGTACCATTGCCATGATTACCGTATGTATGTTGCATTCATTCATTGATTATGTGCATTAGAGTTAGTTGTAGTCGCGGGTTACACTTTGTGGCCAAGGTCTCACTAGTATCATGTACCCTGGGATTACATTTGAAAATGGATGTGCTTCATGGCCGATGATTGGTACCGTTGTCACATAGTCCATACTTAACTGTGATATGTATGCTAGATTAGGTAAACGGTCTTGGGTTTCACTTTGTGGCCAAGGTCTCGCTAGTATGATGTACCCGAGACTGTATTTGTAGATAGATTACACTTTATGGCCGAGGTCTTGCGAGTATCATGTAAGTCATACTAACTGTATCACTATGAAGGCATGTAGCATATGTGTGGTTAGGTATCACTCCCTATGCTACGAACCCTTGTCAATAGGGGTTGAGGTGTTGGATAACCCATTGTAGTATGTTCAATGTGCCTTTCTAAAATGCCATACCTGTGGTACAATGTGATTGTTGTCAGAGGCGAAAACCTATTCGGCGTGGCCAATGATGTACCGGTGCCATGACTGCCAGGAGGGGGTTATCAGGGTTTGTTGGGGGACCTATAGACACATTCGGGGACCGATAGGCTTCTATTCACGAATAGGGTTTGTATCCTTGCATAGTTGATGGTAGTTCTGAGACAAAAGATATAGCCTAAAGTGTTGTAGTATTATTTACCCGACTTAGTTTGTATTGTTTGGTGGATGATAAATAAATGAACTGCATCACGAGCATCAGAGACTATGTATTTAATTTTCATAATCATGCATCATAAATTATTACTGCTATTGTCTTGCTTGGATGTGCTTGACCCCACCCCTCACTGAGGGAGTTGGAAAGCTCACCCCACGCATACACCCCTTTTTTAGATAATGATGCAGGTACTGTTGTGCCAATGGCTGGTGACCCACTATCTTCTGGGTTAGAGTATGGTGTAAGCGACCAGTGGATGCCAGAGCAGGAGTGCACGATCAGGACTGTGCTTGCGACCACTGTGCTATTATATTATCATTAGACGTTTCCCTATTTTATTTATGATTCTGCTACTATACTCTGATTCCGCTGCTTATGTTGGTTTTGTGATGTGAGATTGTAAAAATGTTAAGGTACTGCTATCAAAGATCTTGGTAGGTTTGTAAGACAGGTACGTATCTTACTCACACCGTCGGTATTCCTAATGGTAAGTTGGATCTACTTGAATTGGGCTATGACATACGATCATTTCCTTCCTACTCATAACCTCTATGAGTTTGGCTTTGTCTTCTGATTCAAGCATTTTTTGTACACAAGTGATGATTACATGATGTCCACTCTTAACTATGCGGCATTCAGTGTCATCAAAATTTGAGTTGCTGGATAATTAAACATATTTATGTACGAAGAAACTTCCACAATCTCTTCCCAAACCAAACATGAACCTTTCGATTCATTTGGCACTCACGCTCAATTTCTTATGGGGCATTCCCCCCCTTTTTTACTGTACTGCTGCTCTCAAAAAGCCATACTGAGTCCGCCCTAGGGCGAGTGGGGAGTCATTTGCAGTACACCTCAAAAACGTGGCGACTGGTTCTCACCAATGCGCTTTTCCAATTATTTTTTTGATTTTGTTGCCTATAGACCCCAGTAATGTTGTTGGTTCATGAACAATTTCTACCCTTGATCTTGTTGTGGCTGTCGCATAAATAGAATTTTGAGATATCGTCAATACATGTGAAGTTGAACAAAGCCATCTGATTTTATCCATAATGATATTTTAATTTCTACTGTGTGGAACTAAACAGTTCTCAATACCCAATGTATCTAGATTGTATTCAGGCTACTGCTGTGTCACACCCCACTTTCAGTCAACTTACCATATAAGAATACCGGTGGTGTGAGTAAGACGCTCACTGAACCAACCGGTCAATAAGTCATGTTTAGGGAGCAGGGCTCTACATGGGTGCCCTATGGTGTATGACACTAAGGGCGATGTTAAATGCGGGGTGGTCGAACAAGATTGAGTCGATACCCGAAGTGATTCACACGCCTAAGTCATGCCCTTGCACGTATCATAAAGCCAAGTACCAATAGGAAAGGTATGAGATCTTATTAGATGATGAGGACTTGGTCCACAACAAGGGGCAGGAGTGAGATATGCATAAGAACCCATTTCCCACCAAAATACAGCAAGATTGGCCTTGTTTCAGCCAATTGGTGGGGGGTCACTGGTAGGTGCAAGACCCACTAGTGTGACCCACTTGGGTGAGCACGTGTATTTTGGGTTTCCCATCATAATGAAGTCACGTGGGCCTAATAATGCTGACTATTCCACACGGTATCACGATTTAATGTGTTTTGGTCCATAGAGAGGCAAAACCAAACAAGCCTTAGTAGATATTTACAACCCAAGGTATAAATAGCATTTATTTCTCTCTCTCTCTCTCTCTCTCTCTCTCTCTCTCTCTCTCTCTCTCTCTCTCTCCCATTTATGATTTCAGAAAAAGTTTGGTGAGAAGAGTAAATAAGAGGGAGAAAACAGGAAGGAGAAGAGAAGAAAGAGGAAAGAATGGTTTCCCCTTGATATTCGAAGCCGTATCTTACCTTTTTGTCATCGAAATAGTGACCGGTGCCTTGAGATGTACGTATTGAGGGAAGTAGCACCATAAACCCTTGGAATATGATGAAACCCTCTTGTCAAACTAAAAGGGTTAATAGAAACCTTATGTGATTTCTTTGGAGGTTTAAGGAAGGAAACAAAGATTTGAAGGTATTGTGGTGACATTTTGAGTTGGGAAAGAGGATCCTAAGATTTTGGGGTTTCTTGAGCCAAGGTACGATCTTATTCCCAAAAACCTTGATTTAACTTAGATCTATGGTATAATCAGGTGGATGAAGCCTAAAATATGTGAGAAATGACATTGGAATAACCCCTTTGGATTCCCAAGTGGTGGGATGAAGGAGAGAAGAAGTTCAGCAAAACCCACTGAACACTGGTGGGTAGCACTGACGGGTAGTCAGACCCACCAGTGTGACCCCCCCAGTCTTACCTGGGCTTCTGCACCTACAGAGAGGTAAGACCAATGGGTACCTAGACCTGCCAGTATAACCCACCGGTCTCGCCTGGGCTTCTGGGCCTATCGACAGGTAGGACCAATGGGTACCAAGACCCGTTGGTAACACCCATCGATTTTGGGTTAGCCCCGGGTCCTATCGGCAAGTAGGATTGGTGGGTACTAGACCCACTGATAGCACCCACCGGTGTGTGTCTGGGTACTAGCAATCCCTATAGTCCAAATGAGCTCCGTTTGAGCTCAAACTCATCGACAGCCTTCTTCGCGTTAGTAAACACGTCGTGATATATCTTACGTCATTTTATAGTTTCAAAATGGACATATTCTAAGCTCTTTATCTCTGTTTGGTTTTGAGACATTCCTCTTCACACGCCAGATCTTACCCGTACTGTGTGCGCGTATTCTCTTACAAGAATAAGAAAGTGGGGAGAAGACATTGATCTTAATTTTGAGAATTTTTATTGCATCATCCTTATCTAATATATATCGTCATGCCATCCATGAATGCCATCTTCATGTATTTTCTTGTCTACTATAGGATGCATTTATGAATTGATATGTGTTATCTTAAATTCCAAATACTTGTTTCTTGCCTTGAATTATGAAAATGGACTTATTAAATTATTGAATGATGATGTGAGTTGGACATGTGATAAATTGCTAGACTAGATGTCGTAGTCAGCTTGAAAATGAATGCATTCGTAGACTATGGAATGGGACACGAAGTACTATGTAGTCGTACTATCTCATATAGGAGCATGTGGTTAGGATTTAACATTTCCTTGTGCTACGACCCTTCCCAATAAGGGTTTAGCTGTTGGGTTATCATTGGGAGGAAGCACCAGTCGCGGACCACCGTGGTGGTTATAAGTACACCCGACTGATCATTAGGAGAGTCAGTAACTTTGGTGATATATTCAGAGGCCAATCGAAATGCTTTTATTTCCTGCTGTGGTTCGGCCATGAATTACATTTCTGTTGTGGTTCAAACATGATTTACATTTCTACTATGGTTCAACCATGATTTACGTTCCGAGTGCTCACGGATGGCCTTCTCCGACAACCCTATGGACATATTGCAGGATGGAGAATGCGTCTCAGACCCAGGACATATGCGCACTGTGGTTGTGAGTAACACGTAACCTATGACTTAGTAATGTTGCTTAGGTGATTAGGGTTAAAATGAATCTCATACATATAGTATCATTTGATTTGCAATTGCTTGTGTAAGTCTTTCTTTCCATTTACTAAGCTAGTGAACTCACCCCTCGTGCACACACTTTTTAGATGATTTTGCAAGATTCCCAGTAGAGGAATAAGAGTTGGGGTCCACTAGAAAAATTCCAATGGGAGATTGGTGGGCCCCAAAAGAATTTGATCACGCAGTTGGATGCTCGTGCTAGTGTAATATTGGCCACTGGTAGTACACCAAGTCACCGGCATTGCTGACCGTCAGAATATTGGCCAATTATGCCATGTCAAAGGAGATCTCCACCCCTTTCATATAGAAGGTGATCTGCAAATCTTCAGTACCCCGTTTCACTCATTGAAGGTTGGAGTAGAATAACCTGACCAATGTAAGGTAGTAGTACTTGTTGGGTTTTAAGATGCGATACCACCTAACATCGTCAAACCGTTGATGGAGACGAAATGCACGGAAGTCATTGATCCTCACATAGACTCCCGGTTCCACATTGTGGCATTTGAAGAGTTCCCAACGGTCTCGTTCAACCACAGAGCGGAACAAGATTGGGTTGAATTGAGCGGCGGCGTCTTGCTCCTCTTGTTCAACGGCACGTCGGGTCCGTACACGGCCTCTAGACATCGTTGCAATATGGTTCCTAAGGATTAATAATGAAAAATCAGGTTCAATGGCTGAATGTAAAGCTCACAAAGAAGAAAATCACAAAACTAGGTTACAAAGAGGAGGAACATACCTTTGGTGCAAATGCGGCGCCGATTGATCGCGAAATAGCAAGAGGAAGGTAGGGAATGGGTTGAAAAGTCCTCCTTGGCCTTTCCACAAGTTAGAATAGGGTTTTGTACAATGAAACCCAAACTCGAGCCTATTTATAGCCGTTTTGAAGCCATCGAAAACAACCCACCGGAAACACTAGGCATGCTTTGGGTGCTTGTTTCCGGTGAAGTGAAAAATCCCAAATTGCTCTCTATTTTTCCCATCGAAAATAAAACTAATATTTTCAGTGGATTAAGCCATATTTTTTATGAGAAGTCTCCCTGTTTTTGGTGGATTAAATTGAAAAATAAACTATTTTATTTTTCAAATCTAAATTATTATTTTGTTGCCCTAAATGTGTGCCCCTACTTGATATGCGGGTGTTCGGATCCAAATATGTGAGGACCCCACCTATGCATACCCTAACCCTAATTTCACCTATCGTATATGTGTGGGGCCCACTATGCATGCATGTGTTCCAATTACATGCAACCTTGTATATGCATATGTACTAATCAGATTCCTCCACAGGAGTCATGTCACGCAAGAACACACAATCTCGATCTTGATCACACCCATCGCCTCCCATTTCCCCTACATGGAATTGGGGTAGACCCCGTAATGCACCTGCGGCTCCACCTATACTTATAGCCCAGGATGTGGCATCCATCATGGATAACATGATGCAGGGAGTTGAGGAAAGGCAAAATCAGTTTATGGTCGGGAACGATGATAGGATCCAGGTAGCAATAGAAGCCTATAATGCACCATCCACACCTCCTACTCCACCGACACCAGTTCCAATACCCTCTGGATCAGTTACCCTTCAAACGTCTAGTGGGGCACAAGTGCATTGGCAAGGGCATCCAAATGTGCATGGGCAAGTGCAAGACCCAATGACGGATCAAGCCCAGGCCCATGTAGAGGGCTAGATAGACTTGACGAAAATGATGGAGAAGTTTTAACGGCTTAGGCCCCCATGCTTCTCAAAGGTGGGCCAAGACCCGTTGTATCCATCAGGATGGATTAGTGGAATGGAGAAGGTTTTTAGACTGATGGGCTACACTGATGAGCAGAAAATTTTGTGTGTGGGCTATCAGTTACAAAATGAAGCAGATGATTGGTGGAGTGCCACCGAGCCTATTCTGAGGGCTAGTAATCCGAACCCCACTTGGGAAAACTTCAAAGGGGCCTTCTTTGAGAACTATTTTTTGAAAAGATTCCTAGATAGGAGAGAGAGTGAGTTCTCAGTTCGTTCAAGGTTCCCGGTCTGTGCTCGAGTATCAGCAACGCTTCAAGGAGCTATTCCATTTTGCTCCTGAGCATCTCAGAGGTGATAGAGCTAAAGTGAAGAAGTTTGAGAAAGGATTGAGGCTAGGTATTAGGTCAACCATTGTGGGGTTGAAACTGTAGACCTATACTGAGGTGGTTCAAGTGGCCAAATCTATTAAAGATTAGCATAGAGACAACTTCATGGCTCAGCAAGGGACGGGAAAGAGGCCAATGGGATCTACTGATTCTAGGGGAGGTAGCAAACCTTTTTGAGTGCCCTATGTGAACCCAACTTCAGTGCAATTCAGGAAGCCTGATGCTAGTCAGACTTCCCAGTCCTCTTGATCTAGTGTTGTATCTCAGTCTTTGGGATCAAGCCCAAGATGCTTTCATTGTGATCAGCTGGGCCACATGGTGAGGACATGCCCCCACCGAAGGTGAGGTGATGTAGCCTACACTATGCCACCTAGGCCCCAACAGACATATTCAGCCCCTAGACCAGTGCAGCCCCTACAGGGCCAGAGACCACAGGGCAGAGTGTTTGCTATAACTGCAGAAGATGCCGATGCTACACCCGGTGTAGTGATAGGTACATTATTTATATCATTATTGCCTGCACATGTGTTATTTGACTCAGGAGCCTCGTATTCGTTCGTATCACTGGCATTTGTGACTCAATGTTTGGCTATGAGCACCCCTACAGGAAGTGTAGTAGGTCTGAACTATGTGTATGAACCTTGTCCAGTGACCATAGGTGGGTATGAGTTGAATGCTCACTTGATCGAGTTGGATATGACCAACTTCAACGTGATTTTAGGAATGGACTGGTTGTTTGTATACAGAGCCAGTGTGCTATGTGTAAAAAAAACTATCATTTTCAGACCTCGTGATGATGGTGAGTTTGTGTTCCAAGGGGATAAGCCCAAAAAACCCAAGAAGGTTATCATATCCACGCTCCAGATGAAGAAGCTACTAGATAAGGGATGTCAAGGCTATTTAGCATCTATAATGGATACTGAGATAGAGATTAGGCCATTGAACAAGCTTGATGTGGTGAGGGAATTTCCCAATGTATTCTCGGATGATTTGATAGGTTTACCCCTGGACCGAGAGATAGAGTTTACTATAGACCTACTCCCCGGCTCGGCACCAGTGTGAAAGGCCTCTTACTACATGGCCCCCACCGAGTTGAAGGAATTGCAGGTACAAATTCAAGACCTTTTGAAGAAGGGATTCATTAAACCTAGTGTGTCTCCATGGGGAGCACTGGTATTGTTCGTCAAGAAGAAAGATGGAAGTATGAGATTATGCATTGATTACTGGGGGCTTAATAAGCTAACCATCAAGAACCAGTATCCTTTGCCAAGGATAGATGATTTATTTGATCAATCACAAGGTGCCAAGGTATTCTCCAAGATCGACCTTAGATCATGCTCCCACCAGCTCAGGATCAAGGTATGGACATTATGAATTCTTTGTAATGTCATCTGGGTTGACCAATGCACTGGCTACATTTATGGATTTAATGAACCGGATATTCCACGATGTCTTAGATAAGTTTGTGATAGTATTCATTGATGATATTTTGGTCTACTCCAAAAGTGCAAAGGAACATGTTGTTCACCTGAGGTTAGCACTGCAATGGCTGAGGGAGAAGCAACTCTATGCCAAATTCAACAAGTGCGAGTTTTGGCTGTCACATGTGGCATTCCTAGGCCACATTGTTTCAGACAAGGGTATAGAGGATGACCTGGGCAAGGTGAAGGCAGTTCTAGAATAGGAGACTCCTAATAGTGTAGCAGACATACGTAGTTTTCTGGAATTGGCCGGATACTACAAAAGGTTTATCGAGAACTTCTCTCGCATTGCTACTCTGATGACCCAACTCACACGAAAGTGTGTAAAATTTGAGTGGTCTGATGCTTGTGAGAAGAGCTTCAAGGAGCTAAGGCAAAGGTTGGTATTAGCTCCAGTTTTGACTATTTTGACTGGTACAAGTGGTATGGTTGGGTATAGTGATGCCTCCAAGCTGGGATTGAGTATTGATGCAGCACGGGAAAGTTATTGCTTATGCATCCCGTCAGTTGAAGGATTATGAGAAGAACTACCCCACCCATGATTTGGAATTGGCAACTGTGATTTTTGCACTGAAAATTTGGAGACACTACCTATATGGTGAGAAGAGTGAGATCTTCAGTGACCATAAGAGCCTCAAGTACTTCTTCATCCAAAAAGAGCTCAACATGAGACAAAGGCGTTGGTTAGAGCTGATGAAGGATTATGATTGTACTATCCACTATCACCCAGGAAAGGCCAATGTGGTAGCTGATGCACAGTCAAAAATCCCAATCACTGACTCTTGCATCATTGACCACCAATAAGTATCTCTTAGAGGAGGCCAAAAAACTATACTTGGAACTATTAGTAGAGGGTGTCACTTTGTCACTACCGGGATTGGTGGTACAACTCTGGTGGATAGGATCACTGCAGCTCAGGTTACTGATGCAGAGTTGTAGAAGCTGATAGTAGAATTCCAGGAAGGAACCCAAAAGGACCTAGATTTCTCTGTAACTGAAAGCGGAATTCTCAAGTTCAAAGGGAGGTTGTGTGTGCCCAATGATGGTGATTTGAGAGACAGTTTTGAGAGAGACACATAGCTCTCCGTACTCCATTCACCCTAGTAGCACTAAAATGTACAAGGACCTCAAAGGCTCCTACTAGTGGAAAGGAATGAAGAATGATGTGGCCAAGCATGTGTTTAGATGCCTCATATGCCAACAAGTCAAGGTTGAGAGATAGAGGCCCCATGGATTATTACAGTCCCTACCTATTCTGGAGTGAAAATGGAAGAATATTACCATGAACTTTGTCATAGGCCTACCCCGTACACAGAAGGGTATGGATGCCATTTGGGTAGTTGTCGACCACTTGACCAAGGCAGCTCACTTTATCCCAATCAAGATCACATTTTTTATGGATAAGTTGGCCAAGTTATATGTCGATAACATCATCAAATTGCATGGTGTGCCAATTAGTATCATTTCTGATCAAGATCCCAGGTTCACTTCCAAGTTCTGGACATGTGTACAGAAGGCTATGGGCACACGGTTGGATTTCAGCACTGCCTTCACCCTCAGACCGATGGTTAGTCGAAAAGGACTATTCAGACATTGGAGGACCTACTCCGAGTATGTGCCTTGGATATGATTTATAGTTGGGACGAGCACATTTCTCTTATTGACTTCTCCTATAACAACAGCTATCAGGCTACCATCGGAATATCCCCATTCGAGGCACAGTATGGCAAGAAGTTCCGAACTCCACTCTATTGGGATGAAGTTGGTGAGCGGCATATTTTGGGTCCAGAATTTATACAAGCAACTACTGAAAAGGTGAATATGATCAGAGAAAGGATCAAGGTAGCTCAGTCCAGGCAGAAAAGCTACATGGATGTTAGGAGGAAACATCTGGAGTTTAGTGTTAGAGACAAGGTGTTCTTGCGGATCTCCCCAGTTAAAGTGGTGATGTAGTTCGGCAAGAAGGGAAAGCTTAGTCCAAGGTTTATGGGACCGTATGATGTACTGAAGAGGATCGGACTGGTAGCTTACCGGATAGCTTTACCACCAGAGTTGGAAGGTACACATGATGTCTTCCATGTTTCTATGTTGAGGAAGCACATTCCCGACCCCACTCATGTCTTGACTTACATGAGTTGGACGAGGATTTTGCCCACATGGAGTTTTCGGAGAAGATTGTTGACCGAAAAGAGCATGTTCTCCGTAATCGCACTATTTCCTTTGTCAAGGTGAAATGGATGAACCACCCCGAATAGGAAGCATCTTAGGAGCGGGAAGATGAGATATTGAAGCAGTATCCTGGATTGTTTGATTTTCCAGGTATGTTCAATTTTAAGGTCGAAATTCTTGTAAGGTGGGGGGAATGTTACACCCATGCCCTGACTCGGTCTAATTTAAACTATTGTGATAGGTCTCAGACCAGAGATCGGAAGCACTATCAGGTTTTGGCTCGCGGCCACCCATTGCCAAAGGGAGAGAGATGACCCCAAGTATTCATGCATCACATACCAGTCTAATTGGAGGGGGTTCATACCTTTTGATCCCAGATGGTAAGTGACCCGACTCTTCACACATAAGTCCAGGCAAGTATCAAAGTTGTCGAAAGGCCTTGAGCATGTCCGAGGGCAATCACCCATGCAAGACCAGCCATGGGATAGAAAGCTATCTTGACCACTAGAAATATGCCACTGGATCCACTGGGCCTAAATCCGGTGGTCTATTTTCGATGAGCATAATAGGCTACTGTCTTAGTGTCGATGACCGTGGGTCCCAAACTATGTGGAGGTCATGGAACATGTGTTCTACCCTCCTGGTGCTGTAAAAATCTGGAGTTTGGTGTTGGAGACAAGGTGTTCTTGCGGATCTCCCCAGTTAAAGTGGTGATGTAGTTCGGCAAGAAGGGAAAGCTTAGTCCAAGGTTTATGGGACCGTATGATGTACTGAAGAGGATCGGACTGGTAGCTTACCGGATAGCTTTACCACCAGAGTTGGAAGGTACACATGATGTCTTCCATGTTTCTATGTTGAGGAAGCACATTCCCGACCCCACTCATGTCTTGACTTACATGAGTTGGACGATTATTTTACCCACATGGAGTTTTTGGAGAAGATTGTTGACCGAAAAGAGCATGTTCTTCGTAATCGCACTATTTCCTTTGTCAAGGTGAAATGGATGAACCACCCCGAATAGGAAGCATCTTAGGAGCGGGAAGATGAGATATTGAAGCAGTATCCTGGATTGTTTGATTTTCCAGGTATGTTCAATTTTAAGGTCGAAATTCTTGTAAGGTGGGGGGAATGTTACACCCATGCCCTGACTCGGTCTAATTTAAACTATTGTGATAGGTCTCAAACCAGAGATCGGAAGCACTATCAGGTTTTGGCTCGCGGCCACCCATTGCCAAAGGGAGAGAGATGACCCCAAGTATTCATGCATCATGTGCCAGTCTAATTGGAGGGGGTTCATAACTTTTGATCCCAGACGGTAAGTGACCCGACTCCTCACACATAAGTTCAAGCAAGTATCAAAGTTACCGAAAGGCCTTGAGCATGTCCTAGGGCAATCACCCGTGCAAGACCAGCCATGGGATAGAAAGCTATCTTGGCCACCAGAAATATGCCACTGGATCCACTGGGCCTAAATCCGGTGGGCTATTTCCGATGAGCATAATAGGCTACTGTCTTAGTGTCGATGACCGTGGGTCCCACCACTCGAGTCGTAAATAGTCTTGCATTTTGAACCTAAGTGGATGGGTTCTCGGGCTTTGAAAGTTATAATAACCCGATTGGTCCAAATATCCAATCAAATAGACCCTGAGGTCCAAAATTTACACTTAAGTTATAAATGAGGAATTCATTCCTCATTTCTATTGTGTCCAACGTAAGGAAGGAGAGAAAGAGGAGAAGAAGGAAGAAGAAGAAGGGGAAGAAGAAGAAGGCTTACCTTGGTGTTGGCTGTCGCCAAGTTACCAGAATCGCTGTCGGAGGTAAGTACACTCACTTTCACCTCTCTCTTTCTTCATTTTGACATAAAAAGGCTAGGTTTAGATGGAATCTTAGTGTAGAAACTGTGTGGAGGTCATGGAACATGTGTTCTACCCTCCTAGTGTTGTAAACATCTGGAGTTTGGTGTTGGAGACAAGGTGTTCTTGCGGATCTCCCCAGTTAAAGTGGAGATGCAGTTCGACAAGAAGGGAAAGCTTAGTCCAAGGTTTATGGGACCGTATGATGTACTAGAGAGGATCAGACTAGTAGCTTACCGGATAGCTTTACCACCAGAGTTGGAAGGTACACACGATGTCTTCAATGTTTCTATGTTGAGGAAGCATATTCCTGACCCCACTTATGTCTTGACTTACATGAGTTGGACGAGGATTTTGCCTACATGAAGTTTCTGGAGAAGATTGTTGACCGAAAAGAGCATGTTCTCCGTAATCGCACTATTTCCTTTGTCAAGGTGAAATGGATGAACCACCCCGAATAGGAAGCATCTTAGGAGCAGGAAGATGAGATATTGAAGCAGTATCCTGGATTGTTTGATTTTCCAGGTATGTTCAATTTCAAGGTCAAAATTCTTATAAGGTGGGGGGAATGTTACACCCATGCCCTGACTCAGTCTAATTTGAACTGTTGTGATAGGTCTCAGACTAGAGATCGAAAGCACAATCAGGTTTTGGCTCACAGCCACCCATTGCGAAAGGGAGAGAGATGACTCCAAGTATTCATGCATCACATGCCAGTCTAATTGGAGGGGGTTCATACCTTTTGATCCCAGACGGTAAATGACCAGACTCCTCACACATAAGTCCAGGCAAGTATCAAAGTTGTCGAAAGGCCTTGAGCATGTCCGAGGGAAAACCACCTATACAAGACCAGCCATGGGATAGAAAGCTATCTTGACCACCAGAAATATGCCACTGGATCCACTGGGCCTAAATCCGGTGGGCTATTTTTGATGAGCATAATAGGCTACTATCTTAGTGTCGATGACCGTGGGTCCCACCACTCGAGTCGTAAATAGTCTCGGATGATCCCAAATCATCCCCCACATTTTACTCGTGACGTGAATGCATTTTGAACCTAAGTGATGGGTTCTTGGGCTCTAAAAGATATAATAACCCGATTGGTCCAAATATCCAATCAAATAGACCCTGAGGTCCAAAATTTACACTTAAGTTAGAAATGAGGAATTCGTTCCTCATTTCTATTGTGTCCAGCATAAGGAAGGAGAGAAAGAGGAGAAGAAGGAAGAAGAAGAAGGGGAAGAAGGAGAAGGCTTACCTTGGTGTCGGCTGTCGCCAAGTTGCCAGAATCGCTGTCGGAGGTAAGTACACTCACTTTTACCTCTCTCTTTCTTCATTTTGACATAAAAAAAGCTAGGTTTCGATGGAATCTTAGTGTACAAACTATGTGGAGGTCATGGAACATATGTTCTACCCTCTTGGTGTTGTTATCGAGCTCGAACCAAGCCCGATGAGCTCCAGCAACAAATGTTGCCAAAAGACCAACTAGGGTTTCGATTGTTCAATTGGCGTATCTCCCAAATGGGTCAATGGAATTGGGATTTTATTGGCTTAAAATGATACTAGGAACATCCCTACAAACTCTATGAAACAAATCTCGACGATCAGGCCCAAGGGCAAAAGCCCCAAAATGGGTGGACTGTCTTGAACCACCACTGAAAATAGCCCACCAGATCCACTGGGTCTGCTTTCGGTGGCATATTTCTGGTGGACCACTGAGCCTTAGGAGCTCTCTGTCAGGTCCACCGGAAACAGGACGGATATTTTTTTATGGAAATTCCCTGTTTCTGGTGGGTGTTTCCGGTGACATTACTGTCATTGATGGATTTTGTCTGTACCCTTTGGGGGTGATCTATGTGAGTCCCTCCTGATATTTCTGACATGTACTGATGCACGATTGTCCTTGTGTCTAGGACAATGACTTGCACGAGCCCCAAGACCAAAACTGAGTGGATTGATTGGTGGCCTTATCTAAACCCTAACACAAGCAGAGATCAGCATGGTGATGGATGGACTGTGTTTATTTTTGGAATGTTTATTATTATTAAATTACTCGCATGCTTCGAATTATATGTTTAATTGTAATTGTGCAAATACGATGATGATATGTTACATTTGTCATTTTACGATCATGATTTAAATTGTATGAAGATGTATGACGAGATCCGGTGTGGTCGAGGTGGTACCGGTACCGTGATCACTGTGTGTTTGGTTGTATGTGTGAGACAGAATTTAGAGTGGTCGAGGTGGCACCGGTGCCATGATTGCCGTATGTATATTGCATTCATTCATTGATTATGTGTATTAGAGTTTATTGTAGTCATGGGTTACATTTTACGGACAAGGTCTTGCTGGTATCATGTACCCCAGGATTGCATTTGGAAATGGATGCGCTTCGTGGCTGATGATTGGTGCCAGTGTCGCGTAGTCCATACTCAACTATAATATGTATGTTAGATTAGGTAAACGGTCTCGGATTTCCCTTTGTGGCCATGGTCTCACTGGTATTGTGTACCCGGGACTGTATTTGTAGATGGATTACACTTTGTGGCTGAGGTCTTGTTGGTACCGTGTAATTCATACTAACTGTATCACTATGAAGGCATGTAGCGTATATGTGGTTAGGTATCACTCCCTATGCTATGAACCCTTACCAATAGGAGTTGAGGTGTTGGATAACCCATTATGGTATGTTCGATGTTCCTTTTAGGATTGCCACACCCAGGGTACGATGTGATTGTAGCTGGAGGTGGGAACCTGTCCGATGTGGCCAATGTGTTACCGATGTTGTGACTGCCAGGAGGGGTTATCAGGGGGTTTGCTGGGTGATCTATGGACACATATGGGGACCAGCATGATTCTATTCATGGCTAGGGTTTGTATCCTTACGTAGTCGATGGCGGCTCTAAGACGAAGGATACAGCCTAATGCACTGTAGTAGAATTTACCAGACTTAGTTTGTAATGTTAGGTGCATAATAAATAAATGAATTGCATCACGAGCATCATGGACTATGTGTTTAATTTCTATAATCATGCATCATAAATTATTACTGCTATTGTCTTGCTTGGATGTGCTTGACCCCACCCCTCACTGAACGAGTTGGAAAGCTCATTCCATGCATACATCCATTTTTAGCTGATGATGCAAGTACTGTGGTGCCAATGGCGGGTGACCCAGTATCTTCTGGGTCAGAATATGGTGTGAGCGACTGGTGGATGGCAGAAGCAGAAGTGCACGATCAGGACTGTGCTTATGACACTATGCTTATGCCACACCATGAGATTGTACATCATACTTTGATACTTTTGGGTATAACTGTGGATTGTATATTTTTTTGAGATTATATTATATGTCCTGGATGAATGTAACAGAATAACTCGGTTATTGTAAATATATTATCATTAGACGTTTCCCCATTTTATTTTTGATTCTGCTACTATACTCTGATTCCGCTGCTTATGCTGGTTTGTGATGTGAGATTGTAAAAATGTTAAGGTACTGCTATCAGAGATTCTGGTAGGTTTGTAAGATAGGTACGTGTCTTACTCACACCGCTGGTATTCCTAATGGTAAGTTGGTTCTACTGGAATTGGGTGTGACATATCCTTTTTGGGCTTATTATTTATAATTTTTGGATATTTGTAAACGAATAACTTGGTTCTAGATATATGTTAACATTAGATGTTCCCCTCTTTATCTATATTCTGCTATAGTTTATACTCTAATTCGGCTGCAATTGTTCTTGTAGTTTGTGTTGTGTGATTGTGAATGTTAAGGTACTGCTATCAGAGATCCTGGTAAAGATGTAAGGTGGGTAAGCATCTTACTCACACCGTGGAATTCCATAACGAGAAATGGGGTGTGACACCCCTTACCAGTAGGGAGGTTGGTACTGGCTAATCCCAAAGGGAGATATGTTATTGAGAGTACGATGTACTATACTCAGAGGTAGATACAGCACAGGTGACCGATTGTGTAGGATTCTGAGACCGTGCTTGTCCATAGCATGGGTGACCGAGGTGTAGGATTCTGGGACCATGGCTATCTGTTTGGGGTTACCTTTGGAGGTTGCGAGGTGACCAATTGTGTAGGATTCCAAGACCTACAGACTTCCTCCTGCAGTGAGCTTGTATCCCTGGAGCCCCTCGTACTGGGGAGCGGATGCCACCTCATTCTGTAGTACCTATTCTAGATGATGGACCTAGTAATGGAAATAGGATAATAAAACAAATGGATTCATACGCATCATATGTCTATGTGAAACCTACATTGCATCTTTTTTTTTGTGTGTTTGCATGCACACCCTTCACTGGGCTTGTGAAGCTATCCCCCCGTTGATTACTATTTTTAGATGGTGGAACCGGTGCTGAGGCAGGATTGGACTTTGGCAGCGGTTGTGAGGCTCATGTCTAGGAGACACAAAGAGGCTGATGAACATCACTACAGTTATTTCAATTATTACTTTTTATGTAAATGTTGATGAAATATGTAAGATTAAATATTACACCTGTGGGTTGTTAAAAATGAATCTTGTATATATGTAACTTATCATTTTAGTATATCACCAGTGATATGTGTATTATTTTATTAACGTACTCTAATTTTAGATTGTGATCTTGGTAGCATTTGTGAAATTAAGGTACTGCATCTGTGACCCTAGGTATAATAGGCTGACTTGGTTGGAAATCCAGTTCCGCACACCTTGGCTAATTTGAGGTAGGGTGTGACAAAATGGTATTAAAGTGTGATGCTCTGCCATAAATCACAAATGCACAAGATCTTAAGATTTACTGGTGATGATTAGGATTAAATGTAAAAAAATAATTCAAGATAATTACATAAGTGTTATTACACACCCTAGGAGACTAGCGTAGGTGCAAAAGCCATTTACTGATAATAATTCAAAGACCATAACTCTTGAACATAGTTGGACAAAGAAAATGTAACAAGATAACAACTAGAACATTAAAAGTATAACTGTATTGCAAGTTAGGAACTGGGAATTAGGTTGATGTGGGTTGATGCCATCTGCCAGAGGATTGAGCAGATGACCTTTCTTTTCTCTAATATGTTTTCAATTCTTCTTCATGTTATGTGGTCATATGGTATGTCTATTACATTTGGGAAATTAATCGATCTATTTATTTCACAGTAAATTTCCCAAATGTCGAAGCGTACCCATCCCCAAAATGACCCACAATTACGAAAGCACAGTTGCACCACGAGGGAAAATCTTAACCCTTCACATGAAGTTGAGCATGAGGGTGAGGATGAGATAACAGTTGCATCACCTGTGCTACCTCCTACATCAACTGTGATAACAACTCAAGATATGGTAGCCATGGTCAGTGATGCGATGCACGGCATCCAACAAAGCCTTCAACAACAACAAAGAGAGGTTCAGCAACAATATAAGGCTACAATGACTGAGATTGTTACAGCTATCTATTCTAAGGAAACACCTATGGTTTAACCCCCTGATATGCAGCCTACACTATCTGCCCCTACTCCTACACCACCCATTACACCAGGAGTTCCAGCTATTGCACAACCAACCATTGGTCAGTCATCTCAGGAAGTACCAGTACTAGTGACACCACCTGGGTAGCATGCACCAAACACATAGCCAGTTACACCAGTGTGGATGGATATTTCTAATTTAATGGAGAAATTACAAAAGTACAGGCCTCCTTACTTTAGTGGTGTGACCCAAGACCCATTGGCACCAACTAAATGGATTAAATGTGTGGAGAAGGCATTTATGATACTGAGTTGCACTAATGAATAGAAGATAATTTGTGCTACCTACCAGTTGCAAGATGAAGCCAATGCTTGGTGGAAGGCCACAAAGCCTATATTGGCAGTTACGCACCCCAATCCAACTTGGGAGCAATTTTTGAGGCTTTTTATGAGAACTATTTCCCAGAGAATGTGAGAGACAAAAAGGAGGCAGAGTTCATGGTTCTAACTCAAGGGCCAAGACCTATTCTTGAATATCAACAGAAGTTTGAAGAACTGTACTATTTTGCACCAGAGCATGTGAAATCAGATAGAGCCAAGGCCAAGAAGTTTGAAAAATGTCTGAGGTCGGGGATTGGTGCATTATTGGTTGCACATCAATTACAGACCTATGCAAAGGTGATTCAAACAGCCAAGTCTATAGAGGAGAAACAGAGAGAAAATTATCAAGCTCAAGCAAGAAGAATAAACACAACATCTGGTAGCAGAGATTTCACTAGGGTAGTCAGAGGACTTTACACCACTCCAACTGCACTGATGAGCACATTTATGTGTGAAATCTAGGGTAGTAAAACATGCATTTTACATATTTAGAATGGAGCTACCTTGGGTTTTACTCTCTTTTTGCAGGTTTTATATTTTCAAGGCCTTAAGGACTATCGGGAGCTATATCTTCAATTTTACACGTAAAGAGGTCCTATTTCTTTCCATGGTTGCGAAGAGGACGAAATTCTGAGCAAGATGGACGTGTTCAATTAAAAGTACACATTCGTTTGGTCACCCGTACAAATGATTATTCTTTTTCGGGTCAGAAAAAGAATAATGGATCAGAACTGAACCGAGATGCAGAACCAGCCCGTTTGCAATTGTCCCAGAGGTACAAGGAATACTCCAAATGCCAACAAGGATCGATGGACCACATCTTTAAGTGATTAAAGATTTGTTTTTG